>NC_080173.1:55937449-56126379 GCF_950295315.1 Erinaceus europaeus
GGGTGACTTTCATTTCTTATTTGGATTCTTGAAAATTTTTTTTATCAACTATTTGATGAATAATATAGAAGAGTAATATCCTTACAATGAAGATTACTTCTTCTTACATAGCACTACAATAATTCTTTATCCTCAATCTGAAACTGAAAGTTTTTTTTTTCTTTTGTGAAATTTCAGCAACAAAATCAGACTTTATTACATGTTATGTATTTTGCTTCAGAGACTGCAAAGGGTACTAACACATTGTACTTCTTTTATAAGATCTGAAAAATTCTGATTGAAAATCATACCTGATCCCACATGAGAGTTTCTAATAAGGTCCTTAGTTTTTCAGTCCTTTCTACATTCACAGGATAGGTATTAGAGGTGATGTCCTAATATCAAGAGATTGAAATACTACATCTAAAGGACATGCTGAATTTGTAGCTAAATTCTTCTCTCTATTGAAACCAGAAATCTGGTTACATTAAATTTAGCTAAACAAAACTGCTATACCAATATTAATACTGCATTAATTTCATGTATCTTCCCATATCTGCAGTCTACTAATTCAAAATTATTAAACCTTGGTAAGCCAGAAATGAGATCTCTAAGACTGATACTTAGGCATGCAAGTTGTATACATAAAGTTCAGAAACTAATTCTAATGTCATGTAGCCACTAGTAGTAAAAATCTTCTTAATCTAACATTTTGGAAAGAAAATCCTGGAGTCCTTCCCAACAGAGCATGAAAAGATTTGTGCTAAACAGCTTACAGAAACCTTAGTGATTACATCTGCAATGGTTAGTTCACTGACAGTTTCCAGGAGAATGCTTTCTAATCTTTTCCAGATAAATGGGAAATCACTTTGGTCTACCAGTGTGTCTCGAACTTTCTTTTAGGTGACTATCAAGTCTGGCAAGTAGCTAGTGAACAAAATAATTCTGAGTCTCTGGAAGGATTATGCCTATAGTCTAAAAGAGAGGGCAAGAAATAGTCCTGAGAGTTAGGCTGACTTGGTTTCATGCTGAGAGCAAACTAAAGTGCCATCACAGTAGCTGGTAGAAGTTTTAAAGTTCCACCCCGAAAAACTATAAACAAGGGCAGAAGCAGACAGCATAATGGTTATGCAAAGAGACTCTCAGGCCCGAGGCTCCAAAGCCCAGGTTCAACCCCCACCCATACCACAAGCCAGAGCTTATTAGTGCTCTGGTAAAAAAAACAAACAAAACAAAAAAAAAAAACCAAAAATAAACAAAACCCATAAACAATTGTAATTAGAAAAGTAAAGATATCAATATATTTGAGCTTTTATAATGCTTCAGCTCTCTTGATTGGTGAAGTGGCAGACTAGTACTTATGGAAAGTAAGCAGGAAAATTTTGTTTACTTAAAATCTTGAAATGTACCTTTTATTTTTAATAAAGGCTTTAAAAAGAATCTTAGGATGAAATACACAAGTTTGACAAAGTAAAAAAAAACCTACGGAGGGGAAAACTATTTTAAAATATTCAAGTCGAAGTAGAGTATACTATGTACTATTTTGGCTATTAATGGCAACAACTATTCATTGTTAGGTAAAATATAAAATCATTAAAATCTATTTTTTATATTTAAGTTTTCTCAAACTCCATACCTTTTTTTAGCCATCAATTTCAACTTCCTATAAATACCGTTCTAGAAAATAATATGTTTTTAAGGATAGGCTTACTAGGCTCTAAGTCTACTGTATGGTATTAAGTACTTGTTTTTTAATATAAAAGTTAAAAAAAAAGTTTTCAGTGGATTTACATGTTATTTCAAGAATCATTTGTAGATTTTATTCTTTCACATTATAAGTACTATGGTAACATTTTTCCTATCAAATCTAAGAGTTCCTCAGTATTGAAAAGGTTTGCCTTTTATGGCATACTGCACCTTTAAGCATAGTAATTCACAGCCATTGGCTCTCCAACACCTATCATTTTCTGTGAAAGAAAACAATGATTGAATTTAGCCAATGTGTATAAACACTATGTGGTGACCCACTTTTCTTATGTCCTTTGTATTGCTGGGACTTTGCCTTTTTCTTCTGTTTTGATGAACTTGATTGGCTTTCTCTTGATGCTGAAAAATAAAATGGGAAAATTTGTACCAGATGATTGTGTTTAACTCTAGACAGTTAAGATAAACTATCTTTATCAAGACCAATGTGCTTATAAAAAGTACATGATACTTGTTCTTGTAAGAGTACTTGTTTTTGTAAAAACTATGAATTTCAGTATCACACCCCACTATTCAGCAAGCATGTATTAAATAGCAATACATTTTAATCTATAATTTAAAGTTGTTAAAATATAGTTTAACTTAATGAGTGTTCCTATTGTTGTGCAGAATTCTATAGTCATTATGTAACTGAATTTACATGGCCATGCCACATGTGGTCTGATTCTGTGATAGTTCTGTATTATCTTACCTGGAAAACAATCAGACATATGTATATTCTTTTCCTATATACTTATGTGAGAAGTGCTGATTTTTATAAAAGGACAACTTTTCTGTATACCAACTTACACTGTGATGCCGGAGGCTGTAGTTGATATCCAGTTAACTGACACCACCCTACAGGATAGAGGTCAGGGGACTCACAGTCTACCCACTGATCATACTCTTCTTCCCATCCATCGAAGTGTATCCTCAAGAGACGATGAATAATTCGAGTTACTGTGGCTACACATATCAATCGTGGCTCCATGAGATCTACTGCTTCTAATTTCATTCCTACACGAAATCCATGATTTGGAACATCCTATTATGGAAAAATAAGACATTACCACTGGTGAAAAGAATATATAACTCTACTAGCACTAAGAATAAAATAAAACAAAACAAAACAATGAAACCAAATGATAACTGAAATCTAAGTCTTTAAGTGCTGGGATATGATACATTTAAAAACATGAAGCATTTGAAAACTAGCTAGGAAAAGCATAATTTTAATTTTAGAATAAAAATGAAGTAAAATTTATAATAAGCTACTAGGTAAAGAAAAAACATGTTTTTTAATAATACATGTATTAAACAATGTTAAATCTACACAACAAAATTCTTATCTAATGCAAACATTTTGATCAACAATAATTTGCACTTGTGAGGCACCAATAATTTCATATAATTATGCCATTGTTTAAATTTACCTTATTAAATAGTTTTACTGGTGCTGCAATGGAGCCAGTTTCCCTGAGGTAGTCAAACCATTTAAAAGGAAGTTTTGTATAACCTGAAAAATACAACTGATTTAGCTAGCAGTTCATTTAAAAATAGCGTAACATTAAAATGTAGGTTAAGAAGGAACTCCGTACATACTAAAATATCAGATTTTAGGTTACACGATTAATTCTTTTATTTATTTTTTTGGATTATTATTATTATTATTTTTGCCTTCAGGGTTATTGCTGGGGCTTGGTGCCTACACCATGAATCCACTGCACCTGGAGCCCATTTTTTCCCCCTTTTGTTGCCCTTGTTGTTGTAACCTTGTTGTGTTTATTATTGTTGTTGTTGATGTCATCTGTTGTTGGATAGGACAGAGAGAAATGGAGAGAGGAGGGGAAGACAGAGAGGGGGAGAGAAAGACAGACACCTGCAGACCTGCTTCACCACCTGTGAAGCGACTTCCCTGCAGATGGGGAGCTGGGGGCTTGAACCGGGATCCTTACGCCGGTCTTTGCGCTTTGCACCACGTGCGCTTAACCCGCTGTGCTACCACCTGACCCCCAGGTTAATTCTTTTTAAAAGACTTATTTAACCTTTGGAGAACTACTGCAGCTTCCAATGGAGAAAACGGGAGCACAGAATTCTGGTGGTGGGAACAGTATGGAATTATACCTGT
Source organism: Erinaceus europaeus (assembly GCF_950295315.1). Classification (NCBI taxonomy): domain Eukaryota; kingdom Metazoa; phylum Chordata; class Mammalia; order Eulipotyphla; family Erinaceidae; genus Erinaceus; species Erinaceus europaeus. The sequence goes on from NC_080173.1 coordinate 55,941,300, forward strand.
TATCTCATAACTTTGTAACTCAATATTAAATCACTAACAGATTAATAAAACAAAGATTTATTGGGTTATCAGAAAAGTCAGGACAGACTTTTCTATTTTTCAATGCAAAAGTGTCATGACTTCTCTAATAACCCAATATTTATTAATACATGGGTGTATATGGGGGGGGGGGAGAAGCAGAGCAGAGAAACAGAGTAGGAGACAGAACCAGAACAGAGCATCACTCCTTTAACATTTATGATGCTGGAGTCAAAAGCAGGTAGGAGGACCTCATGCCCACAAGTTCAACACTGTGCCACCTCCCAGGTTGATACAAAATGAATCACACACACACACTCAATTTTTTTTCCTTATCAGCCAGGTTGATACAAAATGAATCACACACACACACACACACACACACACACACACACACACACACACACACACACACACACACACACACACACACATTTTTTTCCTTCTCAGCACTTCTCAGCTCTGGTTTACAGTGATAGAAGGGACTGAACCTGGGACCTGAGAGCCCAAAGGATTAAAAGTAATTTGCATAACCACTATGCTAACTCTCTGGTGCAGGCATAAGCTTTTTTCCTGCCTGCTCATCACTGGGTTTTTACATTGACTTTTTGAGAGAGACAAGACAGTGAAGGAGGGAAGGGGGGAGGGAGATAGAGTGAAAGAACCACAACATCAATTTTGCTCTAGCCACTGGATTACTTCCTGGGCTGTACATTTACAAAAAAACGAATGGGAGAATCAGAGCATGACTGTACTGAAATCAGGTATGCTTCCAAGTCCTATGCCTTTTGCTGTGCCAGTAATTGCTACTAACACTAATTCCTTCCTTGCTAGAGGAATTTCCTTTTCTGTTGAGACCACTTAAATGCAAAAGCAGCTCTCCTCAAGTCTGTCTACCATAGGAGCAACAGACTTAAAAAAAATTTTTTTTATATTAGACTCATTAGAACAGTCTAGCATTGAGCATGTTGAGGTAAAATCTTTTTTTTTTTAATCTTTTTAAAGGTTTTTATTTATTTATTAATGAGAAAGAACCAAACATCATTCTGGTACACGTGCCGTCAGGGACTGAACTCAGGACTTTATGCTTCAGAGTCCAGTGCTTTATCCACTGCACCAACTCCTGAGCCATGAGGTGTAATCTTTAAGAGAATGAAAACTGGCTCAGAAAACTTTCTATAACACCATTTTAGTGCCCTCCCATCACTCCCTTCATTTTTATATGGTGCTAAGGAGTGAGCAAATAGCCTCTTGCCTGTATGACACTGCCCAAGCAACCTTCTTGGCCTATTTTTCCTTCTCTCTCTCTTACCAGAGCACTGCTCAGTCCCGGTTTATGGTGGTGCAAGGGATTGACTTGGGACTTAGGAGCCTCAGGAAGGAGAGTGATTTTGTATAACTATTATGTTATCTACTCCCACCCCTAATTTTTCTATTTAATTCTACAGTTCTGGATCTCACAGATGCGTGATACGACTGAGTGGCTTCCCCAGGACAATATTTCATCATTATAGACAGAGAATTAAAAATGAGAGAAGACAGAGGAAGAGACATTGCAGCACTAACCTACCATCCATGGAGTTGCCTTGGTGACATCCATAGTGCTCCCATGTGGTGTAGGGGCTCAAAATCAGGGCTTCACACAGCAAAGCTCTAGCTGGTGAAGCTATCTCCTATTACTCCCTTCTGCCCCCCACCCCCCCAAATATTTGTTTATGAGGAGGGGGGAGGAGCAGCAGCAGCTAGGATCACCAACGCATGTAATACATGGGATTGATCTAAAGACTTCATGCTTGAGAGTTCAGTGCTTTAGTCATTGTCATCTCCTGAGTCATCCTCACCCCTCTTCTTCTTCTATTTTTTAAAAATTAATTTATTTAAGAGAAAGACATGAGGACAGAGTGAAAGAACCAGACATCACTCTGGTACATGTGCTGCCAGGGATTGAACTCAGGACCCCATGGTTGAGAATCCAAAGCTTTATCCAATGTGCCACCTCCCAGACCACGTCATCCCTCTTCTTAAGAGAAAAATTCAAGATTCATATTAAACTCAGCGAAAGTACTGGTTATGTCAGAGAGCTATTCAAGGATATGCTTCCTTCTTATTTTTTCCCCTTTATTGGGGATTAATATTTCACATTTGACAGTAAATACAATCATTTGTACATGCATAACATTTCTGTTTTCCACACAATACAACCCTCTCTAGGTCTTCTGTCTTTTTCCAGGACTTGTTACCTCCCCCCCCCCATTCTTTTACTTGGGAGTAAAACACCAAGTCAAGTCTAGGTTCTGCTTAGTGTTTTCTCTTCTAATCTTACTCAACCTCTGCCTGTGAATGAGATCATCCCATATTCACCCCTGTTTCTGACTTATTTCACTCAACATGGTTTCTTTAAGCTCCATTCAAGATGGGCTGAATATAGTAAAATCACCATTTTTAACAGCTGAGTAGTATTCTATTGTGTATATATACCACAACTTGCTCAGCCACTCATCTGTTGTTGGACACCGGGTTGCTTCCAGGTTTTGGCTATTACAAATTGTGCTGTTATGAATATAGGTATACACAAATCTTTTTGGATGGGTATGTTGGGTTCCTTAGGATATATGCCCAGGAGAGGAATTGTAGGATCATAGGGCAGGTCCATTTCTAGCCTTCCGAGATTTCTCCAGACTGCTCTCCACAGGAGTTGGACCAACTGACATTCCCCTCCAGCAGTGTAGGAAGGTTCCTTTGAAGGATATGCTTTCTTTTAAAAAAGTCATACAGTAATTTAAAAAATGTTGCTTTCCCTCAAAAGCTAAAAAAGTAACTGTTTTAAGGTTTATATATGCAACAATTAATTGAGCCTACATCACAATTTCAATAGGGCTTGAAACTCTAATTCATATCTTACAGATGTTCAGGAAAAAAATTTATACTACTCTAACTTAATTAAAGCTAGCCAGAAAAGTGCTTTGTTTTTAGAGCACCACACAGCTTGTTATGTAACATGCACTCGTGTGCACACACACACATGCACACTGTCTTTTCACAGAGCAAGAAATCATGGGATGTATTACTTTTCACATGGTATGCCTTCAGAAAGGATGAAAACCCAGTGTATGTATCAGGAAGAAGTACCTCTGGGTGGAGTAAGTTCAATCATGTTAATTTCACAGAAACCAACTGGGAAAATAGAAGGGGAGGTCGCATGATAACAGAACCAGTCAGATCCATCTGCTGCTTCTGAGCCATCGATCCCAATCATCAGGAATCCGTCAGCCAGCACCTTTAAAAATAAAAAAATTCCAAGTATTTGAATCTATATATCCAATTTTAAAACAAGCCTTTACCTTAAGTTACATCCTACAAAAGGGGGGAAAATAAAGGGAAAATCTACTAAAGATTTCTTAAAAGTGAAAAATTTGTGGCTGTTGTATGATGCTAAATAATGGAAATTATAATAAAAATCAATGTGAATTTTAGTGCATGTCAGAAACACGTGTAGGTTAGCAGAAAGTTATTTCTTTTCTTTTTTTTAATAGAACAGAGAGAAATGGAGAGAGGAGGGGAAGACGGGGGGGGGGGAAAGAAAAATAGACACTTGTAGACCTGCTTCACCGCTTGTGAAGTGACACCCCTGCAGGTGGGGAGCCGGGGGCTTGAACCGGGATCCTTAAGCCAGTCCTTCCACTTTACGCCACCTGCACTTAACCCGCTGCGCTACCGCCCAAATCTTAGAAAGTGATTTCTGAAGTCCAAGAAAAATAGTGCATTTGCCAAGGGTTAAGGCTGATGGCTACATTGTGCCATCATCAAATTGGGTTGAGTGTTTTTTTTTTTTGCCTCCAGGGTTATTGCTGAGGCTTGGTGCCTGCACTACGAATCCACTGCTCCTGGATGCTATTTTTCCCATTTTGTTGCTCTTGTTGTCATTATTGTTACTGTTGTCACTGATGTTGTTGGATAGGACAGAGAGAAATCGAGAGAGGAGATAGAGAGGGGAAGAGGAAGATAAGACACTTGCAGACCTGCTTCACAACCTGTGAAGTGATCCCCCTGCAGGTGGGAGCCAGGTGCTCCAACTGGGATCCTCATGCCGGTCCTTGGTACTTTGCACCATGTGCACTTAACTTGCTGTGGTACTGCCCGACACTCGAGTACATTAAAAAAAAATTTTTTTTTAATTATCTTTATTTATTGAATAGAGACAGCCAGAAATTGAGAGGGTTGGGGAGATAGAGAGGGAGAGAGAAAGAGAGACATCTGCAGCCCTGCTTCACCACTTGCAAAGCTTTCCCTCTACAGGTGGAGACTGGAGGCTCGAACACGGGTCCTTGAGCACTGTGGAGTGTTTTTTTTTTTTTTTTTTTTTTTAAATCTAGTCTTTTCTAGGCTCTAAATGCTACAAATTTCCTTTTTTTCTCTCATTTATCACAGAAGAACTTTTTCAAACCCTTTCTACCTCCTTTAAGGTACAACTCAATCTCTTGTATCACAGATAAAGAGTGTTCCTCTGGTGGAAAGGTCAAAGAATACAACAGTGTTAAATTTTCTTTTTGGTGTCTCATATGGTTGTAAGATATTGTCCTCGGGGCCAGGTGGTGGCACACCTGGTTAGGCACCTAGTTTAGTGTACAAGGACCCAATTCAAGCCCCTGTTCTCCACCTGCAGGGGGAAAGCTTCATGAGAGGTGAAGTAGAGCTGCAGGTGTCTATCTCTCTCTCTTTTTTTAAATTTTATTAGAGCACTGATCAGCTCTGGTGTATGGTGGTGCCGGGGATTGAACCTAGGACTTTGGAGCCTCAGGCATGAGAATCTCTGAATAACTATTATGCTCTCTAATCCCACCCCTCCTTCCCTCTCTCCCTCCCCTCTCAATTTCTTGCTCTATCCAATACTAATTAAAAAAAAAAGTTGTCCCCAAAACTCCATCTTGCCCTATTACTATTGATAGCTTACTCCAAAAACACCTCTTACACTCTAATACTTATCTATGTCCATTCCATTAAAATATTTTAGGAAGGGCTATGAGGTGGCATAACTGGTAAAACACAAACATTATAGTGCCCAAGGACCGAGGTTCAAGAACCTTGAAGCAGTGACTTTTTAAATCCTGTTTCCCTCCCTCTTTTTGATAGAGAGAATGTGTCTCTGTGTGTGTGTGGGGGGAAAGGGGAGCAGAGAAAGGTAGAGAAGAGACACCTGTGGCACTGCTCCATTATTTCTGACACTTTCTATCTACAGGTGGGGACCAGGGCCTTGAACCTAGGTCCTCATACATGATAACAGACGTGCCAGTGCTTGGCCCCTCCAATTCCTTTATCATAAGATGTTCCCTTTAAATTCTAGCCTCCCCATTGTAACTAATACCTGATTATTATTATTTTTTAAAATATTTATTAATGGGGGCCAGGCGGTAGTGCAGCAGGTTAAGTGCACATGGCACAAAGTGCAAGGACTGGCGTAGGATCCCTGTTCGAGCCCCCGGCTCCCCACCTGCAGGGGAGTTGCTTCGCAGGCAGTGAAGCAAGTCTGTAGGTATCCGTCTCTCCCCCTCTCTCAATTTCTCTGTCCTATCAAGAAAAAAAAATAATAATGATAACACCAAAACATGTAACCCAAGGGCATTTGAACTGAATGCCCAATGAACTGGGCATTTTGTGCTTCTAAGTTAAAAGAGCTTTAGCCACTGTACCACTTCCTGGGCCACTGACTATTATTCTGAAGACATTATCTCGCAGACTTCTACCAATCAATAACCTTATAATTTCTGCCACTTAAAAAATTTTTTTTAATCTTTATTTATTTTTTGGAGACAGCCAGAAATTGAGAGGAAGGGAGAGAGAGGGAGACAGAGAGACACACCTGCAGCCCTGAACCTGGGTCCTTGTGCACTGTAACATGTGTACTCAACCAGGTGTGCCACTACCCAGCCCCCACTTTTTTTTTTTAAAGGAAGAAGAGTGGCCTACTACTTCTTAATCCTTAAGTTTCTGATTTAAAAATATTTATTGGGGGTTGGGTGGTGGCCCATCGGGTTAAGTACACATAGTACAAAGCGCCAAGGACCTGTGCAAAGATCCCAGTTTGAGCTCCTGGCTCCCCACCTCCAGGGGAGTCGCTTTATAAACCATGAAGCAGGTCTGCAGGTGTCTATCTTTTCCCCTCTCTATCTTCCCCCTTCCCTTCTCAATTTCCCTGTCCTATCCAACAAAATGAAAAAAAAAAAAAAAGTCTGCCAGGAGTAGTGGATTTGTAGTCCTGGCACCAAGCCCCAGCAATAAGCCTAGAGGAAAAATAAATAAATAAAATGAAGAGTAACTTTTTTTTTTTTTTTTTTTTTTACCAGAGCATTGCTCAGTTCTGGTTATTTATTTATTTATTTACCTCCAGGGTTCCTTTTTGTTGGCCTTGTTGTTTATTGTTGTTGTCATCACTATCATTTTTGTTGGATAGGACAGAGAGAAATTGAGAGAGGAGGCGTAGAAAGAGAGAGGGAGGGAGTCGGGCGGTGGCGTAGTGGGTTAAGCGCATGTGGCGCAAAGCGCAAGGACCGACGTAAGGATCCCAGTTCGAGCCCCCGGCTCCCCACCTGCAGGGGAGTCGCTTCACAGGCGGTGAAGCAGGTGTGCATGTGTCTATCTTTCTTTCCCCCTCTCTGTCTTCCCCTCCTCTCTTCATTTCTGTCTGTCCTATCCAACAACGACATCAATTACCACAACAATGTTAAACAACAAGGGCAACAAAAGGGAAAATAAATAAATAAATAAATAAAAAAAAAAAAAGAAAGAGAGAGGGAGGGAGCTCTCTGTCCTATCAATAACAACGAAGACATCAATAACAACAACAACTACAACAACAATCAAAAACAGCCTCAGCGACAAAAGGGAAAATAAATAAATATTAAAAAAATAAAAAAAAAAGAGAGAGGGAGTGAGAGAAAGACACCTGCAGACATGCTTCACTGTCTGTGAAGCGACCCCCCTGCAGGTGGGGAGCCGGGGGCTCGAACCGGGATCCTTATGACAGTCCTTGGCACTTCGTGCTATGTGCGCTTAACCTGCTGTGCTATCACCAGGCCCTCTCAGTTCTGGTTTATGGTGGTACGGGGGACTGAACCTGGGATTCCTCCAATTCAGTATATACTTCCATAAAGAGAGTACACTGAAGCTGACAATTCTGACAACCAGCTATATAATTATGAGAATGCCTTTGATAAGGAAACTCAGTAGTACTATAAACCATTATATTAAGTAAGTAACTGAAGAAAAAAAAAGGAAAATTCAAATAAATGTACTTTGAAGTCACCAGTAGCCTCTCTAGTAAAAATTCAGATATACATTTCATAATGTTTATTATTTTTTAAATTTATTTATTTATTCCTTTTGTTGCCCTTGTTGTTTTGTTGTTGTAGTAGTTATTATTGATGTCATTGTTGTTGGATAAGACAGAAATGGAGAGAGGAGGGGAAGACAGAGAGGGGGAGAGAAAGACAGACACCTGCAGACCTGCTTCACCACCTGTGAAGTGACTCCCCTGCAGGTGGGGAGCCGGGGGCTCGAACTGGGATCCTTCCACTGGTCCTTGTGCTTAGCGCCACCTGCGCTTAACCCGCTGCGCTACTGCCCGACTCCCCATAATGTTTATTATTTAAAAATTTTTTAATGAAGTATTAACATTGTATTGTGTCAGGGTTACAATTTCACATAACCTCAAAGTAAGTCAGCACACCTGCCCTCCCACTGAACTCCACACTTACCTCACTATAGTCCATCTCCTTTATCAGCCTTTAACCTACTGTCCCCTACCATACTTTGTTAAATTGAGTATTTGAGGGGTATCCTTCTCTTGGTACATAAATCTTATTCCTGTAACTGCATTTCCACATTTAAAAAACTATTATCTTACCTTTCTAATGGTTGCAACACATATTGTAGAAAGATTTAATGGGTCTATAGCTTCCAATTTCATTCCTTCCTTGAACCATTCCCCACTCTGGTCTACTTCTTTTACCTAAAGAATTACAGGAAAGCATATGTACTGTTATATACAAGCGACTATTTTATTAGTAAAAACATTACCAATTTGAAAAGGTTTACAAAATGAGGATATCAAATGCTTTCTCCTAACTACCTTGTAGCATTAACTATAACTTCTACTAGGGAATAGTGGAAATCCAGGCAAATAAAATATAAGAAAAATCATAATAGTTGTGACACCTATGTATTACTATGTATTACTAAGTCTTAATCCTTTTTAAATGAACATATAGTTGTGATTTTCATAATTTTAGGAAGAAACCCACAACCCTCTTTCAAACCTAATTTACAAATGAGGGTTTTTATAAAAACTTCTTACCTTAGCAAATAAATGTGGTGGTGTATCAAAATGTCCATCCTGTTTCTTTGTAATATCTACAAGGAAAAGTTACATACTAATCTGTCAGCATTTGTGAGAAGACTAAAAACCACGTTTCTTTGAAGGTTTCAAACTCACAAGGTATGCATACTCTAAAACATGGCAAAAGTACACGCCTTTTACATTTATGGTGAATTAATATTCTAATTAAAGTCTTCCTTTAAAGTACATGTGCTGTTAAAATACAGCCAGCCAATTAGAATGCTGGAATACCTTAGGGAACTTTTAGAAACATTTTTTAGTGTGTTTAATATTAATTTTAACCAGATTATTTGGGTATTCTGACGAAAACTAAATGGAATCAGAAAGGCTATTTATATTTCAAATGGGTTAGATAAGGAAAGCTTAATAAAACAAATGTACCTGTGAACAAAAAATGAGCTATTTAAAAATTGACAACATGTAGAAGGATATAAAAGAATTAGGAAACTAATATTCCGATGCGAACCTTCCCTAAGGAGGGCAGAACTAGTAGGTAAGGCAACTGGGTTGCTATTTTGTGGAGAAAAATAACTAAGTAGTATAATTCAACCTCAATGAATATTTCCAATAGGAGTTCTTGGGACAGATACTTACCAGATCTTTTGAATCGATGACCTATGCTTCGAGACCAACCAATATGATGGATTAATGGGCTGTGCATATGACACCAGAAGTCATCTGTCCTATCTTCACTCTCTTCATACACTAGCCTTAGTCTTCCTCCAATTACACTTTCCACCACTGCCACTCGTGTTCGACACAAATGCCTCTTGTCAACCACTTCCACTCTCATGCAGGGTTTGAAAGGATACTGCATACTCTCTGAAACCTGTAAACACACAACAAAAAATTCAAAAATCATGACAAAGGTCTACAAATACTTTGGCTCACTAAACCAAAGTTTCTGCCTTTCTCTATAGCGCTCATGAAACTTCTAAGATTTTGTCTTTACCTTTTGTGAGAAATCAGGAGGAAGTGTTTTGGCACCAGTTAGTCGTTTCACTAGAAAAGCTTTCCAGTTTGTATATTTATGCTGAATAGCTAAAACAAAAGAAATATCCAGTTACACTTTAGCAAAGAGTAGAATTACTTCATAAACTGTAAAAAAACATATCAAATTTCCTTGTATGTAACAATAGATAAAAAGTTAAATTAAAAAAAAAAACCCAGTAAAATTAGAGAAAACCAGTGTGTTGTTCCTGTACGTAAGTTACTTGGAAAAAAAACCCCTTAAATTCTATGTTACAATTTGTAAAATTTCATTACAATATATATACTTAAATTATATTCAGTTAAAGTTACTTACTTCTAGGAGGGACAAGAGGTTTTCCACTGGCTGCACACCAACCAACTGGATGGATGTCAGAACCACATATATTGCACCAAAAGTCCAGACCAGAGTCATTTTCAAATCCTTCATATCTTAAAAGGGCATTGTAACCTACAATCAAATAAGAAAACAAAACAACACACACACACATATATATATATATGGAGAAAAAAGAATATGGTTGCTTGTATCAGCTATGAAATCTGTGTATCTATATGCAATGGAATCATTTTCAGGGTCTTCTCCACCCCCCATTTGTTGACCCTCTCATATTTATTTGGCAATATGTGTAAGAAATGACAAATACAATATGGAAAGATAGAAACAGGCTATGGGTATGGATCGACCTGCCAACACCAATATCCAGAGGAGAAACAATTATTACAGAAATTAGACTTCCTACTATCTGCACCCCAAAAAGGATTTTGGCCCATACTCACAGAGTGGGAGAAATGTTAGGGGGAAGACTAAAAGGCTCTGGAACCCAATTTTGTCAGGACACAGACAGAAGAGGAAAAAGGAAAGACATTTGGAAGTAGTAATAAGCGTAGTTCTGGCATCAAGTGGAAGAGAAGGCAGGACCACAGAAAAAAGTGGGGAAAAAAAAAAAAGGCAGCTACAGAAATTATAGTCAACCCATATCTATGACTTTGGGAGAATCACTGCAATTTCCAATGGAGGGAATGGGTACACAGTTGGTGGAAGTGTATCTATGTTTTTTGTAAATCACTAATAAAAATTTAAATAAATAAAAAAGAAACCAAAAATATGCTATCTTATAAAAGTTACAAATAGTGGTCCGGGAGGTGGCTCAGTGGCTAAGGCACTAGACTCTTAAGCATGAGGTCCCAAGTTCAATCCCCGGAAGCACATGTACCAGAGTGATGGCTGGTTCTTTCTCTCCTCCTATCTTTCCCATGAATAAATAAATAAATTCTTTAAAAAAAAGTTACAATAATAACAAGTATCTTATTAGATTATTATGTATGTTTTTCACCTGCTAATTTTATAATTCCAGCAATCCAGAAGACTTTGGTAGGCAGGCTGCAGTCTGTATTGGGAACTTCTACTCTCACATTTTCTGAGATATCACCCCAGCAGGTCCCCATTGGTGCCTGTCATATAAAAATTATTAAATTAACATCTTATTAACATAATCCTAAAATAAATAATTAAAAATGAAGCATAACAGAAACAATAACCTAAAATGCTACTTAGTTTATTTTCTAAAAATAATTGTTATTCATAGAATTCAATTGAGAAAAAGTCAAGTGTCAGGGTCAAGCTCACAATGAAGAGAATTCACATATGTGTATATGAGAGTAGATCCATGTTGGCTTCAAAATTTAATACTGTCTAGTCTAAGACAAGACTTGAACAGCAGTTTTTGTAAAAGTTGAACCACAAACTTGATAGTAGATTTAACAGAATAAAGCTGACTAAGAAAAATTCCAATCTGTAATTTCTAGTAATACAGGGAAAGCAAACAAACTTATTCACTGCCTATGATTTCAAGGTAAGGTAAATTCACAGAGTAAAAATATAGTCTGTTAAAACAGAAACTAAGCAAAAGGATTGGATAAAGTTAGTTAAAAGAGCTGAAGAATTTTTGGAGACGCATACCAAGGCAAAATGTCAAATATCTGATTATTCCAAAATTCTCATGCAGAAATTATTGTAAGCAAAGAGGAAACTATCAATGTTAGAACTGGTTACCACTAACCTCCAAACCGTATGGTAAAGATGGGGACACAGAAAACAGGATGAATATTATGAGGAGATTTCTTAAAATCTAATACATGTTTCCAAACTACAATTTCTACAGCATTTTAATCCTTAAAGCTTGAGGCAATTTGCAATTATTTGGTGTTTATGCAATGATTAATTAAATCAAATCAACTTAGGAATATAAATTCTGACAATGCTAAACAGTTTCTCTGGTCCATGATAATCATCTATAATCATTATAATTTAGAACCTTGATCACACACAAAAAATTAGGTATGCTATAAAAGACCTAATACAAACAAATCAGAAAATGACCAGTTAGCTTCAAAGCTCAAAGATGAGCAAATAAAGACACCTAAGAATTACATAGACTAGGCAATATGAACACTGGGCAAATGGCTCCACACAAGTCCTCTCCCTTTTTGGTGTTTGCTAACCCAACAGGAGGATTAGCCTAAAACAGCATCAACCTCTAATTCCCGCAGTAGTTTAAAAGAATTTCTGATATAAAGGAAGAGAATGTCAAATGAACTCTCTTAAGTGTGGAAATCAACGACACGATCAATTTATGACTATTGTTTTGTATCCATGGTAAGTAATGAATCAATATGCCTAAATAACTTTGGGACTGAGGCCTGTGACTCTGGAAGGATAATGCTTGAGTATATTCCCTGAATTATACAATGAGTAAATAAATAAATCTCAATTATGGCTACTTATTTTTTTTTCTTTAATTGAAAGACTGGGTTCTTTAGGTTCTGCTACCTCCCTCTATATCACTCTAGACTGTAGGGCCATCCCTATTGCCAGCAGATTATGATCAGAAAAGGAGAGGCTGGAAAGAAGATAAATAACAGAGATTATATTAAGACATATTAACACAAAGACCGTATTAATTTTTGTGAGAACCAATTAGGGCAAATAGGTGCAAGAAATGCACACATTAAAAGAAGGTAGACAGCTGATTTCCATATGGCTGCTGAATCTTAGGAGATGGTTATAACGTTTTGTTAAGAAAGAGACATGGCTATCGGTGCTAACAATTAGAAGGAGTTGGCAATACTGTTAACTGAATTTGGCATAGAGGAATCCCATTTGAATGGTATGACAATATCATATTGGCTTAAAAAATTGTTAACGTTTGGAGAAATTTTATAGTCATATTTTATTAAGGAAAACAAAGTATCAATATGTTCACTTAAAAAATCCAAAGGCGATGCTCACTTTAGCAGGGGGTGTTTTAGTCCCTATAGTCTGGATTGGTATAGGAGAAAGTAGCAGAAAGTGACATTTGTTCTTGCCTGTAAGGTTGTGGTTCTGCTAGGCCCTCTTAAACCAATCCATATGGTTTACTCTACAAAAAACAAAAAAACCACAGAAACAATAACAAAAAAGAGCAGCATAGTCATTGCATAACATGTGCTCCATGTGTTCAAACAAGGTAAATTCATAGATATGTCTGCCCTTTTGTTTAAAATGAGTATTCTTAACTGGGAAGACTAAATGACCCAGGGCTTGACAGCCATCTTCATCCAAGTCATCTGTCTTCTCTTGCTGGCAGGAGGGATACCTCTGAAAGTCTGGATTGGCATAGCATGAACTAGCAGAACCATAATTTACAGGTAACAACAAATTTACCTTCCAGACTCAGGATGAGAGGTCCACCTCAGGCTCCTCCCCAAACCAGAAGATCTGCTTCACCATTTCCTGCTCCAGGGCCACTCGTGAGGGCTATCTGGGAGCGACTCTCCTTCCCTGCAAGGTAAGCTGTCATCAGGTCCTGCAGGATATGGCCAGATCCAAATGCTGAGAGCTTCTCAGCACAAAAGTATGATAACCTCCACCTAACTGTCTATTAAAAAATAATTGGGTGGAAAATCTTACTTTCTATACTCCAAGGACACAGTTCTAACTGCTCAGATGGCTGGTATTTAAGACTCTAGGAGGGTACTCTGAATACATGATACAACAGAAATACTCATCACCTTCCACAGAGCTTCCAATCTACAACTTTTGGTAACCACCCTTTGATAACCAATCTTCAATGTAAGAAAGAATTCAAGTGGGTAAAGGTTAGCCCTGAAGCACCACATAGACAACCAAGAAGAATCTATCCCAATGACAGCAAGCATACAAAAATGTCACCTTTAAAACACCCTAGGACTACCAGGTGTTATGATTACTAAAATATATCCATTATAGAAAAAGGAAGCATTATTTGGTGGAGAAGGGAGAGAAAACATTACAGGTCAATCAACCAGAAAGAAAATAACTGCTAACTACAACTGATTTCAAAAATAGAAAAAACAGCTTGTGTCTTCCTTCTCTAAAAAGTCTATTTGATTTCATATCAGAATTTACTTTTTTGTGGGTGGTAAAAGTAGGGAAATGTGGAATATAAGGAGGTATAAAAGAGGGCAGAGGAGATAGTATAATGACTATGCAAAAACTTTCATGCCTAAGGCTTCAAAGTCCCAGTTTCAACCCCACCGCCGCTACCACCATAAGCCAGAGATGACTAGTGGTCTTATGGGGAAAAGTAAAAAGGGAGACACACAGACGGGTGGAAATAAGATTAACAATGACAGAATATTGTGTGATATAAAAAGAGTAAGAAGCAGAAAGTACTAATGTGAGTCATAAGATAGTTAATTTTTTTTTATTAGTGATTTAATAATGATTAACAAGATTGTAAGGTAACAGGGGTACAGTTTCATACAATTCCCACCACAAGAGTTCTGGATAGTTAATAAAAAAAACAAAAACATTATTAAATCAGTATTGCTTATGAATTGGAAAACAAACCATTTTAGAAAACAGAACCAAATTTAAGATACTAATCTATAGGCTATCTGGGCCCTTTAAAATGTAAAACACATGGGACCAGGTGTTGGCACAGCTGGTTGAGTGCACATAACCCTGCTCAAAGAGTTGGCCCTCACTTGAGGGGGGTGGAGGGAAGCTTCACGTATGGTGAGGCAGGGCTTCAGGTATCTTTTTCTCTTCCCCTCTCTAACACCCCTTCCCTCTTACACACACACACACACACACACACACACACACACACACACACACACACACACACACAGGCCCATAGGTTAGTCTATTGCTTTCTTGCAGAAAACCTATGCAGTACCATTACTACAAGATCTAATTAAGAGGGAATATTAACAAATGTCAGAAACCAATTAAAGTTGGTTAGTTAAAAAACAAAATAAAACAAACCCCATGAGTCTAAGATCACAAGTGAAGGTTCATTTAAATCTTCCCTGCTGCAGGTCTTCAGGTATGGCAATGTGGTCTACTGGGTGCTTCATTCTCTTTACGCCCCCACCCCAAACAGGTTTATGATTCTATCAGCTGAAATGGATACAAAAATCATAATCACCTTCAACTTGCAATGGAGTAATGTGCATGTGTGATTAAGGTTAGGGAAAAATAATTGTACTTAAGGACATTATTTTATCAGTAAGAATATAATCAACAAACAGGCTATGAACTTTGTTATAAACTACTGTTATATAAACATCAACCAGGGGGTTTTAAACAGCTGGGGGGAGGCAAGTGGAGGCCCACTTGGTATAGCAGACATGTGACAATGCACAAGGACAAAGGTTCAAGTCTGTGGTCCCCAGCTTCAGGGAAAAAGGATCACAAACAGTGAAACAGTATTATAGGTGTCCCTCTTCTGCTTTTCATCTCTATCCCCCACTTCCCTCTCAATCTGTTTCTATTTAAAATATTTAAAAATCAAAACATACTTTTGATACATATTGCAAAGATTTATCTTCTTAAAACACTTGACTTACAGGTGAGGCACCAGAGGACTACAATGGATCAGGTAAGTAGTAGCAGGTACATTTGTGGAGAAAGATTAAAAAAAAATGTATGTGTGTGTCTTACATGTATACACCCCCCTGCCCCCCCGTTCCACTAGAAGTTTGTGGGGTAAAGGGGTTCAAGAGGTCTGATCCAGAGGAGGTATACACTCTGTTACTGAACTATCACCTGTTGATCTTGTTTTATTATCTGTTCTGCAGTGCTGGGACCCTGCACATGATTTCACTGCTGCCCAGCTGTTTTGTTTGTTTGTTTTTTCCCTTCAGACAGACAAGAGAGACCCAGCACCAGAACTTCCTCCTACTGTCATGGTATTCCCACATGGTACCAGAGTTTGAGCCCAGATTATATGCATGGCAAGGCAAGTGCCCTACCAGGTGAGCTATCTGCTAGCAACTTATTTTCAAAGGATCACTTTAAAAAATTATAGAACTACAATTATTTTTAATGGAGAAATAAGTAGAACAGCTACATTTCTGGTCTTAGTAGAGGCATTACTCATAAGACATCAGATTACACAGTGCAGGTGTCAAACTAAAATCTGCAATCTGTGAATACATATCAGAAGGAATATTATTTTAGGTTTTGTGTGTTGCAGGCACAATTCACACCAGCACATTTTGGGCTACACTACAGTGTGTTATAAAGAAGTATTTCACTTGAATATCTGGGCACCATTTCGGAGTGCCATGACAGTGGGAGAAGCTCTGCTGCTGGGTTTCTGTTTCTATCTGAAACAAAAAGCTGGTTTGCTGACCAGTGTTCTGATGACATATGCAATTAAAAAAAAAATCTTTATTTACTAAATAGAGACAGTCAGAAATCAAAAGGGAAGGGGGTCATAGAGTGGGAGAGAGACCGAGAGACAACTGCAGCACTGCTTCAACACTTGTGAAGCTTTCCCCCCTTCAAGTGGGGACCGGGGTCTCGAACCTGGGTCCTTGTGCATTGTAACATGTGCGCTCAACCAGGTGTGCCACCACCTGGCCCCATGACTTATAATTAAAAAAAATATATTTTATTTATTTACTAATGAGAAAGATAGGAGAAAAAGAACCAGACATCACTCTGGTACATGTGGTTCTGGGGATCGGAACTCAGGACTTCATGCTTGAGTCCAGTGCTTTATCCACTGTGCCACCTCCTGGACCACAATATATAAATAAATCTTTAAAAAATACTTTACAAAGCCTAGCAGTTCGTTCAGTGGATAGTGTTGGACTCTCAAGAATGAACTCCTGAGTTAAATCTCTGGTATCACATGCCTGAGTGATACTGTGGTTTTCTCTCCCTCTCTCATAAATTTAAATATTAAAAAGCATTTTTCACTTGAACTTAAGCCCCCCCACCATCAAAAGGGGGGGAGATACAAGTATTTCAATGTTAGCATTTAAACAAAACTAAGAGTATCTTAAAGCTAAATGCCATACACACACACACACACACACACACACACACACACACACACACACACTATATATATATATATATATATATATGGTCTATTGGAGGTAAGCATGGAGTACCAGGAACATCATCAAGGACTTAAAAAGGTAGAGGTCTATGATGGTGGATCAGTCCTTTGATGGCTCTCTGTGTCTTTAAAACTATAATGAAAAAGCAGGCCAGGTAGCAGGGAGGTGGTTTTATGGTAGAGCTCCTATCTGCAATACTAGAGGCATGGGATGTCCTGAGTTTGAACTATGATTTAGTGCATTCAGTAAGCCAAGACCTGTGATTGATACCTGAAGTGGGGGCAATCTTATGAACTGAGAACTTAACTTGTGGTATCTGATGCTGATCCCAGGCAAGTAGTGTCAGCATAGAACTGGACTGTGGGACAGTTAGATGATTTATAATTGTTTGCTGGGTGGAAAATTCACACAACTGGAGGTAGAAGTAATGTGTAGTAGTAGTGAATGAGTAAGGAGCAATACTAGGATGTTTTTCCTATGGGGCTTAATTCAAAACCACATCACAAAACAATACTTTCCATTATGAAAAGTAGGTTAAATCCCAAAGCTGATTAATAACATTTAAGTTATTAACAGAAACATAAACCACATTTAAATATGTATATATCTTATAATTTATATAACATTTATAAAAGTTATATATTAATATCATTTATTTTTAAACCAAAGCACTGCTCAGCTCTGGCTTATGGTGGTGTGGGGGATTGAACCTGGGACTTTAGAGCCTCAGGCAGGAGAATCTCTTTGTATAACCATTGTGCTATCTACCCCCACCCCATCATCATTTTTTAATCAGAGCACTGCTCAACTCAGGTTTATGATGGTATCAGAGAATGAACCTGAGAACTCAATGCCTCAATCATAAAAGTTTATTACATAACCATTATTTCCCCAAATCTCAAGTTGGTTAATTATTACCCAGTTACTAGAAAAAAATAACAAGGGTTTATTTTCTTGTAACAAGAGATGGATTAAATCATTTTTAAAGATGACAACATATTAAATCATATCCCTAAGATATACAACAACATTGTAAACCAATGTTAATTTAATGGTCCTTAACAGCAAAAAAGTTTTCCACCCCTGCATCAGTATGTGCACCTCACTGTGCCTGAGGCCTTGGGTTCAAGCCCAAGAACCACACAGACCTTAAGAGCTTGTTTGGAGGTTCTAGCAGGGCAGCGCAGCTATGTGTATACCCTTGACTGAAGACCAGTCTCTCTATTTGGGGAAGGCTGTTCTCTTTGACAGAACGCACAGCTTCAGGAGGGACGCACATGGAGTGGTGAGGGAGGAAGGCGACACCCGCCTAGCTAGCCAGATTACCCGCACATCCTATCTTAGAACCACATGGGAACACAACACTGGGTAAATTCCATGGATAATGAAGGGTGTTTATATTTGTTTCTTTTGCAAAAATAATAGAATATGGCTCTGGAACATGTGATGCCAGGGAAACTCAGGGTTTTATGGTTAAAGGCCCTGTAATACCTCTTGGGCTGCAAACATTTTCATTAATTTAAAAAATTTTAATTAGAACACTACTCAGTTCTAGCTGCTGGGGATTGAACCTGGGACCTTGGAGGCTCAGGTATGAAAGTCTTCTTGAATAACCATTATGCCTATTCACTGGCCGAGACTGTAAGATTTTATAATTAAATTCAATTATTACCAGCAGTCTGGGAATTGGTGCTGTGAGTGGGATACTGGACTCTGAAATATGAAGTTTCAAGTTCAAGGCTCAGTACTGTGTGCACCAGAGTGATTTTCTGGTTTTCTCTCTTACCTTATTCTCTTATAAAATTAGTCTTTTTAAAAAATATTTTATTTTTTAAGATTTTTATTTACTTATTGATGACAGAGAAAGAACCAGACATCTCTCTAATACATGTGCTGCCGGGAATTGAACTAAAGATCTAATGTTTGAGAGTCTAATGCTTTATCCATTGCACCACCTCCAGGACCACTAAATAAAGTAGTCTTAATATATATTTTAACAGGGCCAGAGAAACAGAAATAGCTTACTGGGTAGAAAGCCTGCCCTGCCATGCATAGGGCCTATGTAAAAGCCCTGGTAAGATATTGAGAGTTGTAATGACACCAGAAGCAGCTTTGGTGGTGTGGTAAAACTGTCTCTATGTGGGGCATAGGCTCCACAATAAATAGATAGGTAGGTAGATAAATAAGAAATTATCCTATTCAGTGGTTTCCAACCTCAAGACTGCCCAAAAAGGCGGCGGCAAAGGACAGGACCATGTCTCTGAATACAACACCATATCATTAAGTACAGACCATTAAGTACAGATTCTTCTTAGATTATCAGGGAAAAGGGGAAATTCTGATACTTAGGTAAGTTCTGAAAAGTGCCATCAAAATAGATAAATCAGCTATATGGTAATGATAATACTAATTAATATTCCAACCTCTAAGAAGATATTTTTAATGGCCATTGAGGCTTTATTTCTACTGCTAATCCTAAGAGATGTCAAACTTTGTAACTGAGCCACTAAGTACAATCAGCTATGCATAATTGTAGCAATTATCAAGAGAAAATATAGCACTAGGATACACCTTACAGAAACTAACTCCCGGAAGTTCAAAGACAGAACACAGCAAGAAGAATCCTATTCTTGAAATTCAATGATTTTTGAGCTAATCACAGTCACAAGCATGAAGTATTTAGTTGGGATCATTACTCTAAGCGGGTGGGCTACCCTTTGTGCTGGAAAAGAACAAGGCAACCAAGGCTCTGACACCACCTCAACTCTCAATTCCTAATTAAACCAGAACAATTCTGATTTCATGTCACACACTGGATGTTTACAAAAAGAATTCCATTAGAGCAAGGAAAGTGCTCAAGCTGGAGAGAAAACACATATAGAGTCTTGGAGAATATATCTGAAAGTTAGACTGCATCCAGACTTAGAAACTAGAAGATTCTGATGGTAAAAAGCAGGATCTTGTGCTCCCAGTTGCTCCTGATTCTAAAGCCAAAGTCAGTAATTCTCTTTGAAGACTCAGGAAACTATTGCAGAGGCAGAAACATGAAGAATCAACTCAAAAGGAATAATGTATAGGTAACTCAAGGTTATGATTTCCTCAAACAGATAGCTTCAAAAACTGTTTAAGTTGACAAAGCAAACTTATTTGTATTAAAATATACTAAGAAGTTACCAATATAATTTTTTTTGAGCTGATTAAAAGACAAGTATTTATTCAGCACCCATGTACTAAGCACTGTTTTAGGCACTGTGGTGGATACAAAAAAATTAAGACACGGTCCCTGCCCTTAAAGGAGCTTACATTCTCATAAGAGGTAGGACTTATATACATATACCAGCTGGGAACAGTACTACACAATATATAATTTGGAATTATATATTATATATTGCATACAGAATTAAAACTTTGTAGAAATTCAAAGGAGAAAAAAGATGGGACTTAGAATCAAGATTACTAGGAACCAGAACAAGGTTAGATATTGAAGGATTAAAAGATTTATTGGGACCAATATTAATCTTTTTCTTAATTGAGAAGGCAACAAAGAAAGATGAGCGGAAAATAAAGTACTGGTAGACAACTGCCTTGCTTCTTAGAAAGAGGCCACAGTATCATTATTGAAACACAGTAAAGGCAATCTACTCTATTCTGTGTGACAGAGTATTCAAATCTTGAAAATGTAAAGCAAAAGTATTCAATTTCATTATTACAACAATGATTTTTTATTAAGAGTTTTAATATAGCATTGTTATTCAAAGATATGGGCATTAGATAAAATACATATTGACTATTAAGTACTAGTTTCAAAATACACTAATTCCATAAAATACACTGACATGTCTAATAATGACCTAAGAACACAAAATCAGAATATTAAAATTAAGATAAAAAGACTGATTAGAAGACAGACAAATATTCTAGGAATCTGGGGTGGAAGAATTACTGTGACTGAGGATTTAACCTAATTTTCAGGCTCATAGACATAGACGAAACTCCTAAGAGAAAAAAAGTTGAGTCTTTGTTTTGTAGTTCCATTGTATAAACTTGCTGCTGTCTTGTAATTTATATTTCTTACAAATGTTACACTATTGTCAATGTTACATAAGACAATTCACCTAGTTTACATTTACAGTGAGATAAAGTATCTAAACATTTTATTTATATTGGTTCAGGTAGTTAATATGCCAACAAGTAAGGACTTAATACTTGTGTTTTTAAGAAAGCAAGCTAGCAAATTAGTGAGTTTGGTTTTCATTTATATTTTTATCACTGGATTGTTTGGCTTTAAGTAAGATTTAAAAAAAATTTTATTTATTTTTTGCCGCCAGGGTTATTCACTGTGGCTCAGTGCCTGCACTATGAATCCACTGCTCCTGGAGGCCACCCCCCCATTTTTGTTGCCCTTGTTGCTGTTATTACTATTGTTGTTGTTGGACAGGACAGAGAGAAATTGAGAGAGGAGGGGAAGACAGAGAGGGAGAGAGAAAGACATCTGCAGACCTGCTTCACCACCTGTGAAGCGGTTCCCCTGCAAGTGGGGAGCCAGGGGCTCGAATCAGGTGCCTTGCTCTAGTCCTTGTGCTTTGTGCCACATGCGCTTATAACACTGCACTACCACCTGGCTACCTAAGTAAGATTTTTTTATTGGCCATGAATGAATTAATGAATGAATGTTTACTTGGACTTCCACAGCAAGAATTATGGCTCAGTTTTGTTCACATGCTGTTAAATATAACTAATCAAAAGAAACAAAATGTTAAGTTTAAACAAATTTTATTCATTAATTCTTGTATTTTTCTTTTTGCTATACATGGTCAGAAGCAAAGAACATTTAAATATAAATTAAACTTTAGGTTAAAACACTATTAGAGATAATTAAAATCACACACAAAAAAGAATGAAATCAAAGGAAAGACTTTATCAAGTACTTTTTAAAATATTCTGAAAACATTCTGAATTCTTCAGATGTTCTGTAACAGTCTACTTGCCAAAAAAAAAAAAAAATGCTGCAAATAGTTTTAAATAATGTTACATTTATCAGACCATAAATGTTACCAACAGTCCTTTCTTTAAACTTAAAAGATTTTTTTTTTTAAGTTGCTACCAGGGTTACTGTTGGGGCTCAGTGCTTGCATAATGAATCCAGTGCTCCTGGCAGCCATTTTTTCTTTCATATTTATTTTTTGATAGAGTCAGAGAGAAACTCAGAGAGGGAGACAGAAAGGTAGAGAGAGAGAGACACCTGCAACAGCGCTTTACTACCCTTGAAGCTTCCCCCTTGCAGGTGGGAACCATGGGCTTGAACCCAGGTCCTTGCGCATGTTAACACTTGCGCTCTACCAGTTGCATGACTACTTGTCCCCATAACAATCTCTATTTGTTTTTGTGATTTTGCATCTGGAGATAACACAGGCAAAAAAGATTCTTCTTTTCTGAAGTGCCAGTTCAAATCACAAAGATTAGATTTCACATTGACAGATTCATCAACCTCAGATGCTGGATACCCCTATTCGCTTGAACAGTACTGTATTTTTGATATACAGAAGAACAATTTAACATGATTCAATGTAATATGAAAATTGGGTTAGACTAGTACTTTTCCCTGTTTAAAATTATTTCAAACAGCAATTTTACCATAGGGCACTCATTTGTAAACTGACTGAAGTCATAAAGTACAATATTATATATTAGCATGTATAATAAAGACCATCTGAGGATATGATGGTTAGGTATTCTTGTACCTTCAGATTTAAAAAATGAGTAAGCATTTCAATATAAAAGGAATATTCCATACTCACATGTTTAAAGCAGGTAACTGGAGCTGCTATAAAGCTATTGCTATTGATGTAGTTACCCCAGCTGAAGCCTTCCACAGAGACTGCTGTTGAAACAAGACAAGTTTACATACATCACAATTCTCAAATCTTTTATGTACAAGGCTGTTATTATTTTAAGATGTGAAATGATAAAAAATTAGTTTATCATGGCAAGAAGCTATTTTTTTCCTGCAAAGTTCAAACTTCTTTAAATAAGTATCAATTTTAATATATATTGTAGTTACAAGCATACAGCAATTTAAATATTCTATACACAAGAGATGTTCCTTGGGAGATGAAATATAATCTTTCAGGCTATGAGAAGCAAAGAATACTTGAGAGAAGTGCTTGGATAACAAACACGTCTATGGTAGCTACTTGTATTCATATGCAATTATTACTGTGCACTTCTGTGAGGTACCTACTCAGTTCCTACCACCGACACTTTTGCTAGGGCTCTTCCTTGCTATTTCCCACTTACACCCTGGCCTCTGCACCCTTAAGAACATTCTATTATGGGCTGGGGAGATAGCATAATGTTCATGCAAAAGACTCATGCCTGAGGCTCTGAGGTTTCAGGTTCAATCCATCCAGCAACCACCCTAAACTAGCGCTGAGCAGTGATCTAGCATGTGTCCCTCTCTCTCATTAAAATAAAAATTAAAAAAGGGTAGTCGGGTGGTAGCGCAGCGGGTTAAGGGCATGTGGCGCAGAGCGCGAGGCCCATCGGAAGGATCCCGGTTTGAGCCCCAGGCTCCCCACCTGCAAGGGAGTCGCTTCACAGGTGGTGACACAGGTCTGCAGGTGTCTATCTTTCTCTCCCCCTCTCTGTCTTCTCCTCTTTTCAATTTCTCTCTGTCTTATCCAACAACGACGACATCAATAATAACTACAACAATAAAACAACAAGGGGAACAAAAGGGAATAAATATTTGAAAAAAATATTAAAAAAGAATTCAGGGCCAGATGGTGGCACACCTGGCTGAGTGCACATACTGCAGTACATGAGGATTCTGGTTCCCGCCTATAGGGAGAAAGCTTCACAGGTGTGAAATAGTGCAGCAATAAATAAGTAAATGAGAGTATCTTGTGGTCTAAGAGGTGGCATAGTGGAGAAAGTATTAGACTTTTAAGCATGAAGTCCTGAGTTCAATCCCCAGCAGTACATGTACCAGAGTGATGTCTGCTTTCTCTCCTCCCATCTTTCTCATTAATAAATAAAATCTTAAAAAAAAAATAATTGCACCAAAGTAAAAGAGACTGGGTGGGGGGAGAGGTGGAGGCTCAGGTCCTAGAATATGATGGCAGAGGAGGACCTAGAGGGGGTTGAATTACTATGTGGAAGACTGAGAAATGCTACACATGTACAAACTATTATATTTTACTATTGACTGTAAACCATTAATCCCCCCATAAAAATTATATTCTATTAGAAATAGGTCTATCTCAACCTCTTCCTTTTATTCTTCTCAATCCATATGAAGACTGCTTAATGTCCTTTATTTAAATAAAGAAACAGAGGCAGACTTGCAGAGTGATACCACAGCACTGCATCCATAGTGCTCCTTGGCGCCATATTGTGTTCCCATGGCCTTATCTAGGGAAAGCATGTGCTCTGCAGGGTTAGCAGTTGTCTAGCTCCCTAAACTTCCTATATTTTTGTCAATTATATCCACAATGCTCCTTATACTATCCACAGTATAGAGAAAAATAATATAAAAATATCACATGAAAAAAAAAAAAAGCACCAAAAAGCCAAGCATGAAGGAGGCTTGCCACAAGTACTTAACTTGTGAATGCAACTATTCTCTAAAAATTGACAAAAACCAGCACGAGGAAGTTTATTATCAAGTGCAGACTGGGCAAAGAGATAGCTAAGTTAAATAGGACAAAAAAACTAAACGGCATTAATTAAAACTAGACAGATGAAATAGTATCAAGGATGAAACAGTATTAAATATTTCATTTCCATCACATTTACCCGTATTACCTGCTTTTGTCTTTGCTTGATTTTGCAAGGTAGCTTGATACTGAGCATATGCAGCTAGTTTAGCAACTAAAGGTTGTTTCTGAAGAACTTTTGCTTTCTTTGTTGGAGGCTTACCCTAAAACAAGAAGAGTTAAGTAAATAGGATTCTTTTTTTATCTCTCCCACCACCAAAGATAAACTAGATTGCAAACTACTCATTTTGCTTAGTTAACACTGAGGATTTAGAAAATTATTAAAGCAGAGAGAATATACAAAGAATTTTAACATGAGGACTATTTTCTGGAGTTCTGCTAAAAAGCAGGTATCTAATGGGTAGCAGAGCTGGCAGACACTAAAGCAGCAATATGCAAATTAATATGTTAATACAGATTACATTTCATAAATTGTTAAAATATAGGCTATGGTGGGTATTTGATTCCTTCCTTTACTAGGGAAAACCAATGTTATTCACTCATGCATGTTGCCAAGCACTGCTATCTATATGGTAAGAGAAGATAATTTAATGTTTAAAGAGCAAGTGACTGAGGTTTATACCTTTAGTGCTAATGCAAAAGATCAATGACAAAATGCTCATGGGCCCAATTCACAATGTGACAAACTGCCATCCATTTGGGTACAGACCACTGTTCAGGATCTTTAGGAACTGTCTCTCTGAAATACAGAAATACATCTCAGTGATGTATTTCCTTAATCTGGGGGAATTTAATTAATTCTTTTAGTGCTAACTAGCGATCACTGTAAGTTAAAGGAGAATACGAAAAATGTGATCACTTACAACATATTACAAAAATCAGTTATGCTTTAATAAAGTTGCTTACATGCTATAATAGTAAAAACGTATGGTAGAAAGATAGAATCAAAGGGTAAATCACTCCCCTACCCCCCAATGTTGAAAGATAACTCAAAAGAAAACAAGTAGGATCTAGGAGGTGGTGCAATGGGTAAAGCCTTGGACTCTCAAGGTCCTGAGTTCAACTGCTGGCACCCTATGTAATACCCGGGCCATCTCTCTCTCATTAACAACTAAAGAAATCTTATGGGCATGAAAGACAGTATGATAGTTATGCAGAGGCTCTCATGCCTAAGACTTTGAAGACCCAGGTTTAAATCCCCTGCACCACCAAAAGCCAGAGCTAAGCAGTCAATACTCTGGCAAAACAAAACAAGCAAAAACAAACAAACAAACAAAAAACTTTTATAAGACTGTGAAATTATACTCATGTAAAACTGTTAAAACAATCACTAATAAAAAAGGAAAAATAAATCTTAAAAGAAAAAAGGTAAAAATTTCATCAATTCCTGTACATAAAAAAGTAGCTCATAGACCTATCTGTTTGAGCACACATATCACTATACATAAAGACCTGGGCTCAAGTTCCTGGTATATACTGCAGCTGGAAGCTTTCACAAGTGGTGAAGCAGGACTGCAGGTGTCCCATTTTTTCCTGACTCTATCAAAAAGAAGAACAGGAAAGAAAATAATGGCTGCCAGGAATGGTGACTCTGTTGTGCAGGCACAGGGATAACCCTAGCAGCAGTAATAATAATTTAAAATTTTTCTTTAAAGGTGTTTTTTATACTTTAAGAAAAAGGTTAAGAGTTTTCAATTCACTTACACAAATGATTTAGTTTATTTGGATACCTGTTCAATTTCATAGATTGAACTAACTTTGGTTCTCAAATATCTTCCAAAAAAACCTGGGTGTCAAATAACTCTTCAGCTGGGCAGAGGTGGAGTGCAGTGAATCACAATCAAATAACAAACAGTGAAAGCCAGAGATAACAGAAAAATAATATGAAGGTTCCTGTACCGTTACCTGAAGTCTGGCCAAAATGCTTGCCTTCTTGGAATTTGACGAATAACTTCTTGAACATGAAACACTGCAGAAACGCTTTGTTTTAGAGTAAAAAGCATCTCGCACACCAACCATTCCACACATTTCACAGGTAGCTAATCAACAAAACCAGAACATTAGTGTTATGATTATGTAACAGAATGAATTATTTTCTAACAATTATTTCTCAATCTAATGACTTAAAAACCAGGTTTATGCTATGATTAGGGACTCCTGAAAGTCTGACAATAGCTTACAAAGGCTTGAAAAGGAAGTAAGTAAAAAACAAACAAAAAACCTAATAAGAAAAACAGATCATATATGTGAGTTTAAGATTCTTTTTTATGGGAGTTGGACAGTAGCGCAGTGGGTTAAGGACATGTGGTGCAAAGTGCAAGGACCGGTGTAAGGATCCCAGTTCTGGCCCCCGGCTCCCCACCTGAAGGGGAGTTGCTTCACAAGTTGTGAAGCAGGTCTGCAGGTGTCATATCCTTCTCTTCCCCATCTCTCTCCTATCTGACAATGATGACATTAATAACAACAATAATCATAACTATAACAACAATAAAAACCAAGGGCAACAAAAAGGAAAATAAATTAAAAAAGATTATTTTTTATGAAAGTCCTTTAAAGTTATTTATTTATTAATTAGTGGCAGAGAAAGAAGGACAGAACATCCAACACCCTACCCACTACAACACCTCCTGGGCTATGAGTTTAAGATTCTTTAGTTTGAAATAAAACAAACAAAAGCCAAGCAGAGGAATCTGAAATAAAAGTTAAAGTCACACAAATATAAATTATATTCAACTAACATTTTAGAGCTCACCATGTGACAGACACTTTTTTTTTTTATTTATAAAAGAAATTTTCATATTCACTATGAAATCCAACCTCTGAATGGATTATGGAAAAAGAAAAAAAAATGCAATGCAGTAGGATTGATACAAAGTACAGCTCAGACTTTTATAATTTGTAGACTGAAAATTAAAAAATGTGCCTACACTTGAAAAAACACTAAGGCAACATGATGATTCTTTTAAGTTATGTTTAGCAGACAAAACAGAAGGGAAAAGTTCAAATTTTGAAGAAGATGTTCTTTATTAGGTGTGTGAGGCACCCCCCTCCATCCCAAAGCACTGATCAACTCTGGCTTATGGTGGTACAGGGCATTGAACCTGGGACTTCGGAGCCTCAGGCATGAGAATCTCTGCATAACCATTATGTTATCTATTCCTGCAGTGCTATTAGGTAAAGACAAGAGAGACAAAGTCTGGAACTACAGGTGTACCTCTTGTAAATTACTACATGATCAATAACCTTAATAGCAGAATTATAAGAGGGTCATAAGAACTCATGTTCAAAAATGATAAACAGTGGTGGGGAGTTATCTAAGAGGCAGAGCACTGGACTTGCATCCATCAGGCTCCAGGTTCAGTATCTGGCACCATACATACTGGAGTGATGTTCTAGATTCTCTTTTGTATATATATATATATTTTTAAAGAAAGAGATGAGCTGGGATTGTAGCATAATTAGCAACGGATTTTCTTGACCAAGGTTCTGAAGTGAGGGCTCAGGTTCAAATCCTGGTACCAATGTAAGCCAGAGCTGAATATTCTCTGGTAAAAATTAAATAGTAAATGATAAAATGAGTCTATACCCAAGAATGGAACCGCTGGATCATATGGTGACATTATTTTTAATTTTATATAGGGTGATTTATGTGTTGATTATCTTGATCTTGGACATTAGTACAAAATGTCTACATTTAGGAAAATCACCATTTCTCAGTACAGCTGGACAAAAAAAAGACAAACAGAAAGTAACATAGCAAACAACTGCTTGAAATACTGAGACAGTAAAAACTAAAAGATGAGATGACTAGAAGTGGTGCAGTGATAAAGCCCTGGACTATCAAGCATAAAGTCCCAGGTTTGATCCATATGCTAGCGTGTTGTTCTGGGTTTGTCTCCCTGCTTTCCATAAATCTAAAAAAACAAAACAAGTAAAACCCATGGTAGGTTTGTATACTAACAAGTACTTGTAAGTCTACAAGAGGTCATGGGAAGATGTGTCAGCCTGGTTAAGTGCATACACTACAGTGTGCAAGGACCTGAGTTCAAGCCCCTGGTCCCCACCTGCAGGAGGAAAGCTCCACAAGTCAAGTACAGCTGCAGGTATCCTTCTGCCTCTCCTCCCTCCCCTCTCAATTTCTCTGTCTCTATCCAATAATAAATAAACTAAAATTACAAAACAAAGAAACAAACAAAAAACCAGTAAAGAAAGATAAGGTGTCAGAAGGCTATAGATGGGAAAAGGGTAGACAGCGTAATGACTATGCAAAGGACTTTCATGCCTGAGACTCCAAAGTCCCAGGTTCAATCCCCCTCATCACTGTAAACCAGAGCTGAGCAGTGCTCTGGCAAAAAAATAAAAAAAGTAGAGATTGCAGTTTCCTTAATTTAAAGCAATCTAAAGAAAGATAAAAATAGATAATTTAGTCATTGTTTGTGACCATACCATCACCACAAAACAAAAACAAACTAACAACAACAAAAACACTATAGATGAACCAAAAGTAACCAAGGGAGAAAACAAAAACAAAAACCACAGAATTCTAGCACATCTTGTCTCTTTGTTACATTGACAGTAAGTCACAATAAGGAAGAAACTCCTAAGATACAGAACTTGAATCAAACAAGCAGGGGGCAGACTAAGTTGAAATTCTGACACCTGAACCCTCAACCCTACTGTAACTTTGTACCCACAACTTTACAACAAAGGTAAAGGGGAAATAAAAACTCAAACTGGGGCAGGCAGTGGCACCTGATTGAGTACACACATCACAGTGTACAAGGATCTGGGTTTAAACCCCAGGTCCCCACCTGCGTGGGGATGCTCCATGAGCAGTAAAACAGTGCTGCAGGTGTCTTTCTCTATCTCCTCCTTCCCTCCAATTCTTGTTTCTATACAAATGAAAATAAAATCGTAAAAAAAAAAAAAAAAAAAAAAACCAACAACACAACATGTGGGAATGGCTGCTGCAGCCTGAAAGTCATACTGGAATACAATTTCCACAGTAACTGACTCTGGGGGAAGAGGTGCACAGAAGATTCCATTTATGTGTGTGCAGTCTGCTGGAATCTGTTTTCCCATCAGTCTGTGGCATACCTGCAATCTCAAACTTTTAGTTTGGCAGACATTTGTGTCTGGAAACCTGTGACCACTGTCAATAAAGATAAAGAAATTTAGGCCCAGAGGGTCGCACAGCCATTGGAGCACTGAATTTATACCTTGAGTTTAAAGTCCAAAGCTGCAGCTGGGAAGGTTGTTTACCGCTAAAATGCAGGACTGGCAAGCAGTATGCTCCAAATGAGTACCCTGGCACATGGGACTCTAGCTCTATCTTACTATTTAGTAAATACATTTTTTAAAATATATATTTTTTATAAATTAAGTTTTTATTTATTTATTTATTTATTTATTTTCCTTTTTGTTGCCCTTGTTGTTTAACATTGTTGTGGTTATAAATGTCGTTGTTGTTGGATAGGACAGAGAGAAATGGAGAGAGGAGGGGAAGACAGAGAGGAGGAGAGAAAGACAGACACCTGCAGACCTGCTTCACCGCTTGTGAAGCGACTCCCCTGCAGGTGGGGAGCCGGGGGCTCGAACTGGGATCCTTACGCAGGTCCTGGCGATTTGTACCACGTGCGCTTAACCCGCTGCGCCACCGCCCAACTCCCTTAGTAAATACATTTTAAAGGAAAAAAATACAAAGGCCTAAGATGGGGAGTCAGGGAGGTTGTTCAGGATAGATAGTGTAATCCTTACATGCATGAAGCTCAGGGTTTGATCCCAGTATCACATTAAATCCAAAAGGACAAAGACTGGTAAGATAGTTTACCAGGTAGGGCACATGCTTTGCCATGTGTGAGAGCCCAAATCTGAGGCCCAGCTCCACATGGGAGATGCAATGGAACTAGAGCAACTTAGTGCTGCAGTCCCTCTA
Source organism: Erinaceus europaeus (assembly GCF_950295315.1). Classification (NCBI taxonomy): domain Eukaryota; kingdom Metazoa; phylum Chordata; class Mammalia; order Eulipotyphla; family Erinaceidae; genus Erinaceus; species Erinaceus europaeus. Next base: position 55,971,736 of record NC_080173.1, read on the forward strand.
TTTCTGTCTATGGCTCTGAAAAAGTAGCCTTGGCAGTGAAATTGTCTAAAGGTGAGGTCCTGGCTTTGGGGGGGGGGGTAAAAAAACAAAACCTCTGTGGTCTAGGAGGTGGAGCGCAGCGGCTAGAGCGTTGGACTTGAGAACATGAGGTCACAAGTTCAATCCTTGGCATAACACAAACTAAAGTGAAGCTATGGTGTTCTCTTTCTGCCTCCAGGGTTATTGCTGGGGCTTGGTGTCAGCAAATCCACTGCTTCTAGTGGCCATTTTTTCCATTTTATTTGACAGGACAAAGAGAAATTGAGAGGGATGGGGAGATAGAGAAGATAACTGCAGACCTGCTTCACTGCTTGCGATGTGTCTCCCCTGCAGATGGAAAGCTGAGGGCTCAAACCCAGATCTTTGCACTTAGTACTATGTGTGCGTAACTGGGTTGCTCCACCACCTGACCCTGTGCCTTGAATTCTAATTAAAAAAGCACATCACTGGTTTAAATTGGTTTAGTTCAGGGGATTGGAATATAGCCCACCTTGTACAGTATACTATCAGACAAGGATGCAGCCTACAGCAATAACAGGGATCCTTAATATTGTGCCCGGGAGAAAGACTAAGGAACTACAAAGTAAGCAACATAAAAAGATCTGACAAAAACCAACACATTTTATCTAAACTACAAATATAGGGCTTGGCATATAGCAAAGCAGTTCACAGAATAGACTTTCATGCCTGATACCCAGAGGTTCCAGATTCAATTCCTGGTACCTCTGTAAGCCAAAGCTGAGTAGTGCCCTGGAAAAAAACCAAAAAACCAAACCTTATAAATTTCAAGCTGTGTTTCTTCAAACTACTCTTAAAAAATTCTATGGAAGGGAAATAATAGAAATTGACTTAAAAAACACATCCTACCCTGAAATGTAACAATGCATGACAAATAAAGGCTGAAAATACTTACCCATGCCAGATTTACCATCTGGGTATGTGTAGACTTGTCCATTGTTTTTGATAATTGGGAGGTTAGAAGGTAAAGGAGCAACTTCTTCTTCACTCTCTTCAGAGCTCGAGCTGCTACTTGTATCCTCACTGCAGCTATCATAACCGTCAAACATCCCGAATAAGTCTCTTCTTTTCCTTCTGTTTTGTGAAGAGTGTTCAGTCTTAAAAGAAGAAATCAGTAACACGATACTTAATATAGCACTTAAATATGCTCCCTGGAAGACGTCAGGTAAACAAAAATAAAAAAGACAAAATTCTGTTCATGTCAAACAGGAACACTGAACGGGAACCAACTCATTTTCATGATTAATAATAATAATAATAATTTTATTATTGAGTAGGTTATGTTAATCCTCTCTTTCGCTTTTTGCTGCCAGGGTTACTGAGGCTCGGTGTCTGCACAAGGAATCTACAGCTCCTAGAGGCCATTTTTCCCACTTTGTTGCCATTGCTGTTGCCCATGTTGTTGGACAGAATAGAGAGAAATGGAGAGAGGAGGGGAAGACAGAGAGGGTGGGAGAAAAGACAGACACCTGCAGACTTGCTCCACCGCTTGTAAGACGACCCCCACCCCTGCTGATGGGGAGTTGGGAGCTTGAAACTGGATCCTTAAGCTGGTCCTTGCACTTCATGCCATGTGCATAACCCACTGCGCTACCACTTGGCTCCCATGCTAATTCTCTATAAAAAGTATCTTTCTTAAAAACTTGTGGTGCAAATACACATAGTAAGATACCACCAATAGCCAGAGCTGTACAGAGTTCTGGAAAAGCAAACCACATACTTAAAATTATTAACAGGACCAACAGAACCTTATCATCACTCTGGCATGTGATGCCAGGGAGTATAGTCAGCACTTCACACTTCTGAGTCTGGTGCTCTGCCTGATGTATCATCTCTGGGGCCACTATATGATTTAATATGTCCTTCAACCCTAAAATTGCAAATTTCTATGATTAACTCAGAGCACCAGTGAAATAAGTAGGTGCTTTAAATGTCGATACTACTAAGCTTCTAGAAGAACTGGAAATTAAAAATTACTTTACTGGGGCCAGGCAGTGGTGTACCTAGTTAAACACTTACATTAGAGTACGAGGACTCAAGTTCAAGCTCCTGACTCTCACCTGCTGGGGGAACGTTTTGTAAGTGGTGAAGCAGTGCAGCAGGTGTCTCGCTCCCTTTCTACCTTCCCCTCCTCTTTCAGTTTGTCTCTACCTAATAATAAATAAAACATTTTTTATTTCTTTTTTTAAAATTTCCCTTTTGTTGCCCCTGTTGTACTTTTATCGTTGTAGTTATTATTATTGATATTGTCATTGTTAGGACAGAAAGAAATGGAGAGAGGAGACACAGAGGGGGAGAGAAAGACAGAAATCTGCAGACCTGCTTCACTGCCTGTGAAGCGACTCCCCTGCAGGTGGGGAGCCAGAGGCTTGAAAACAAAAACATGTTTTATTTTAATAAATGATCAAGTACTGCTTAGCTCTAGTTTATGGAGGTACCCCTGGGGCACAGGTATGAAAGTTTTTTTTTTTTTTTTTGCTTCCAAGGTTATTGCTGGGGCTCAGTGACTGTACCATGAATCCACTGCTCCTGGAGGCCCCTTTCCCCCCCTTTTGTTGCCCTTGTTTTTGTAGCCTTGTTGAGGTTATTACTGTTATTGTTTATGTCGTTTGTTCTCGGATAGGTCAGAGAGAAATGGAGGAGGGGAAGACAGAGAGGAGGAGAGAAAGATAGACACCTGCAGACCTGCTTCACTGCTTGTGAAGCGACTCCCCTGCAGATGGGGAGCCAGGGGCTCCAACCAGGATCCTTCCACTTTGCGCCACGTGCACATAACCCGCTGTGTTAACACTGACCCCCAGGTATGAAAGTTTTAGTGTGCCTCTACCCTGAGAACTAATAATAATAAAAAAAAAGTATAAACTATCTCCAAAAAATATACAGTATTATTTCTACATCATATTATATATAAGAAAATTGAAGATTTTCATGAGAGTGACACAATCAGCTTTGGCATTATGTAGTGCTGTGGATTAAACTTGTGACCTTGTGTACACAAGTCCTCTGTGCTACTATTGTGCTATCTTCCTGGCCTTTTCTTTAACATAAATAATGGCTAAAACTGCAAAAGGAAGAGCTTCTTTCTCCACTTGGCTTAGTAAACTTTCCCCAAATACTGTCTCCTCAATCTTTCTTTTCTTCATTTACTGGGTAGAGAGAAACTGAGATGGAAGGGGGGGTAGAAAAGGAGCGAGAAAGAGACAACAGTACTGCTTCTCTGCTTGTGAATTCCCTCCCCCATCCTGTAGGTAGGGCCCAGGGACTTAAACCTGGGTCCTTGGTTCAAGCCCCTAGACACCTGCAGCCCTGCTCCACAGCTCGTAAAGGTACCCCCCTGCAGGTGGGGCCCAGGGACTCAAACCCGGTTCTATACACATGGTGATATGTAGTTTTACACCCACCTGGCCCTGTCCCCAATCTTTCTTTAAATAATTCCAAAACTTCGGGAGTTGGGCTGTAGTGCAGCGGGCTAAGCGCAGGTGGCGCAAAGCACAAAGACCGGCATAAGGATCCCGGCTCGAACCCCGGCTCCCCACCTGCAGGGGAGTCGCTTCACAGGCGGTGAAGCAGGTCTGCAGGTGTCTATCTTTCTCTCCTCCTCTCTGTCTTCCCCTCCCTCTCTCCATTTCTCTCTGTCCTATCCAACAATGACAACAACAATAATAACTACAACAATAAAACAGCAAGGGCAACAAAAGGGAATAAATAAATAAAATAAATATAAAAAATTTAAAAAAAATCCCAAAACTTCAAGTTTACTGAAACAGAACAAAACAAAGAAAAATTAACTAGCATCACCAAACATACATTAAGTTAAAACTGTGTAAAATAGCAACCACAGAAAATCTGTTAGAGCTGGGGAGATAGTATAATAATTATAGAAAACAACTTTCATGCCTAAGAGTGTAAGGATCCAGATTCAATCACCAGTACCACCAGACACCAGAGATGAACAGTTCTCTGATAAAAGCAAAAACACTGTAGAGTTTCTGCTCACTCTTTTGCTTCAATTAGCATTTCTGTGTACCACCTTATATTTCTTTTTTTAATGTTTACTCCTTAATTTTTAAAAATATTTTTTATTTTCCTTTTTGTTGCACTTTTATCATTGTTGTGGTTATTGTTATTGTTGTTATATCATTGTTGCTGGACAGGACAGAGAGAAATAGAGAGAGGAGGGGAAGACAGGGGGAGAGATAGACACCTGCAGACCTGCTTCAATGCTTGTGAAGTGACTCCTCTGCAGGTGGGGAGCTGGGATCCTTACGAGTTTTCTGCCACCTGTGCTTAATCCACTTACATTTCATATGTAGTTTCTCTGCTGGGCTATGTAACTAAACAAAGCCAGTAACGAAAGCTTTACTCTGTTGTTGAAAGTTTAAGATAAAACCACCCTAGGAGAGTCCGTCAGTAGTGCAGCGGGTTAAGCGCTGGTGCAAAGCACAAGTCCCAGGTTTGATCCCCTGCACCACCATAAGGCAGAGTTGAACAGTGCTCTGGTTTAAAACAAAAAAAAAAAAAAAGAAAAAAGAAAAAAGACTGGATACTTTTTTTTTTTTTAATTTATAAAAAGGAAACACCGACAAAACCATAGGATAAGAAGGGTACAACTCCGCACAATTCCCACCATCAGAACTCCACATCCCACCCCCTCCCCTGATAGCTTTCCTATTCTTAATCCCTCTGGGAGTAAGAGAGTAGACTCTTAACGCAACAAAAATATACATATACCCAAATGAATAGTATCTTTAATTTATTTTTTAACTTGTCTAATGAGACACCAGACGCAGCTCCAATATATCTGTAAGCCACCTACGAGCAAACCCAGCACCTCATTTAAGTACTGAGCCTAGGTTACTTTCCCCAGCTACAAATACTGTCTTTTAAGAAGTTCCCTTGGAGGTGGTGGTGTGTCTGGTTGAGCACAGGTATCATAGTGCATAAGGATCCGGGTTTGAGCTCCTAGTCCCCATCTGCAGGGGGAAGGCTTTGCAAGATCTGAAGCAGTGCTGTAGATGTCTCTCCCTCCCTGTTTTCTCAGGAGAAGACCTATACCTCGGAGGCATAGCTGAGGGGCTGTGAAAGTCTCTTTGCATAACCACTGGATTATCTCTGCCACACCCTGCTTTATCTCTTGGTCAGGAGTCAATGATTAAGCTAAGAAGCCTATTGATAGTTTAAAAGCCCTCAGGCTCCCATAGCCTACAGGGAAGAAAAAAGAAAGAGGCTTTTAAACCACTGAGCTGCAACTCAGGGATTGAAACAACTGTTAACTTCCACCACTGTGAACCCTTTAATAAACTTACTGAGACACAAGTCAATCCAGGCAATAGTGATGAATAATTTGAAAAGTACTGATAAAGGGAACTCAAAACATAATATATAAAATGGTTAAAACAACAAGAAAAAAATATTGGAGAATCGAACCAGGACAAGAGTCCAGCTAAAAGTCCTCCAGAGGGTGAAGCACAAAAATAACGAGTTCAACATCCAAACATTAGCTAAGGAAATAATCACAGGAGTGAATAAAGAATTTGAAAAAATTGTATTCAGAAATGCAGGAACAACAAATGAGAATATGGAAGAAAATACTAATTATCTCATGGTTATTAGAGAGCTGAAAGCTAAAATCGCTGAGATAAGAACGCAACTAGTTGAACAAGCTAAAACAGTATCAGAGCAGGGCAACAAAATAGATGAACTCCAGAAAACAGTAGAGGGCAGAGAGAATAGAATCTATGAGGCTAAAGACAGAACTAGCAAGATTGAGGATGAATTAGAGACAACTAAAAAAGAAGTAAGAGATCTCAAAAAGAGATTAAGAGATGCTGAAAACAACAACAGAGTCCTATGGGATGACTTCAAAAGAAACAATATACGCATTATTGGCATACCAGAGGAAGAAAGAGAAGGAGAGGAAGAAAGTATTTTCCAGTCCATAATAGCTGAAAATTTCTCTAGCCTAGACAACATCAAAGACATAAAGATTCAAGAAGCCCAGAGGGTCCCAAACAGAATTAACCCAGATCTAAAGACACCAAGACATATCATACTTAGAATGGAAAAGAATAAGGATAAAGAAAGGATCCTAAAGGCTGCAAGAGAAAAACAAAGAGTCACCTACAAAGGAAAACCCATAAGATTAGCAGCAGACTTCTCCATACAAACACTACAGGCCAGAAGATAATGGCAAGATATCTATCGAGTGCTCAATGAGAAAGGCTTTCAGCCAAGAATACTATATCCTGCTAGACTGTCATTCAGACTAGATGGAGGCATCAAAACCTTCTCAGACAAGCAACAGTTGAAGGAATCAACCATCACCAAGCCTGCCCTGAAAGAAGTTCTGAAAGGTCTCCTATAAACAACCAGACCACCACAAATAGGACATACATCAAAACACTCTAAAACTCTACAAGAATGGCGTTAAAATATCTTCAATCTTTGATATCAATAAATGTCAATGGCCTGAATTCACCTATTAAAAGACAGAGTAGGAAGATGGATCAGAAAATACAACCCAACAATATGCTGTCGACAGGAAACCCACCTAACTCAACAAGACAAACACAGACTTAAAGTGAAAGGATCAAAACTATCATACAAGCCAATGGCCCACAAAAAAGGGCAGGAACAGCTATTCTCATATCTGACATGATAGACTTGAAAATAGATAAGATTAAAAAAGATAGGAATGGACACTACTTAATGCTCAGAGGATCAGTCAATCAAGAGGACTTAACAATTATTAACATATATGCACCCAATGAGAAACCATCTAAATACATCAAACTTCTACTGAAAGAGCTACAGCAATATATTAACAGTAACACAATCATAGTAGGGGACTTCAACACCCCACTCTCTCAACTTGACAGATCATCCAGGCAGAAAATCAATAAAGACATAAGGAAGCTAAATGAAGAGATAGATAAACTAGAACTATTGGACATTTTCAGAGTCATTCATCCCAAGAAACTGAATACACATTTTACTCAAATCCACATGGGTCATTCTCAAGGACAGACCATATGTTAGGCCACAAAGACAACATCAGCCAACAAGAGCATTGAAATCATCCCAAGCATCTTCTCAGACCACAGTGGAATTCAACTAACACTTAACAATCAACAAAAGATTAGTAACAGTCCCAAAATGTGGAAACTCAACAATACACTTCTTAACAACTTCTGGGTCAAAGAGGAAATCAAGGAAGAAATCAAAATGTTTCGACAGTTCAATGAAAATGAAGACACAAGCTATCAAAATATTGGGACACAGCTAAAGCAGTTCTAAGAGGGAAGTTCATAGCTATACAAGCACACATTAGGAAACAAGAAAAAGCACAAATAAACAGCCTGATTGCACATCTTAAAGACCTAGAAGAAGAACAACAAAGGAACCCTAAAGCAACCAGAACGACAGAAATCACTAAAGTTAGGGCAGAAATAAATAACACTGAGAATAAGAAAACCATACAAAAGATCAACGAAAGTAAATGTTGGTTCTTCGAAAGAGTAAACAAAATCGACAAACCTTTAGCCAGACTCACAAAACAAAAAAGGGAGAAGACCCAAATAAATCAGATAGTAAATGAAAGAGGAGATATCACAACAGACACTGCAGAAATTCAACATATCATGCGAGGCTTCTATGAACAACTATATGCCACCAAGCTAGAGAACCTGGAAGAAATGGATGATTTCCTAGATACCTACCAACTTCCAAAACTAAGTAAAGAGGAAGTGGATAACGTGAACAGGCCCATCACAGCTAATGAAATTGAAACAGTTATCAAAAATCTCCCCAAAAATAAAAGTCCTGGACCAGATGGTTTTACAAATGAATTCAAAACCTTCAAAGAAGAATTAATACCTCTACTTTTAAAAGTCTTCCAGAAGATTGAAGACACTAGAATACTCCCTGTCAGCTTCTATGAAGTCAACATCACCCTGATACCAAAAGCAGACAGGGACACAACCAAAAAAGAAAACTACAGACCAATATCTCTGATGAACATAGATGCGAAAATACTGAACAAAATTCTAGCCAACCGGATACAGCAGTATATCAAAAAGATTGTTCATCATGACCAAGTGGGGTTTATCCCAGGCATGCAAGGCTGGTTTAATATACGTAAATCAATCAATGTAATCCACCACATCAACAAAAGCAAGACCAAAAACCACATGGTCAAATCAGTAGATGCAGAGAAAGCCTTTGACAAAATACAACATCCCTTTATGATCAAAACACTACAAAAAATGGGAACAGATGGAAAATTCCTGAAGATAGTGGAGTCTATATATAGCAAACCTACAGCCAACATCATACTCAATGGTGAAAAACTGGAAGCATTTCCACTCAGATCAGGTACTAGACAGGGTTGCCCACTATCACCATTACTATTCAACATAGTGTTGGAAGTTCTTGCCATAGCTATCAGGCAGGAGCAAGGAATTAAAGGGATACAGATTGGAAGAGAAGAAGTCAAACTCTCCTTATTTGCAGATGACATGATAGTATACATGGAAAAACCTAAGGAATCCAGCAAGAAGCTTTTGGAAATCATCAGGCAATACAGTAAGGTGTCAGGCTATAAAATTAACATTCAAAAGTCAGTGGCATTCCTCTATGCAAACACTAAGTTAGAAGAAATTGAAATCCAGAAATCAGTTCCTTTTTCTAAAGCAACAAAAACAATAAAATATCTAGGAGTAAACCTAACCAAATAAGTGAAAGACTTGTACACTGAAAATTATGAGTCACTACTCAAAGAAATTGAAAAAGACACAAAGAAGTGGAAAGATATTCCATGTTCATGGGTTGGAAGAATTAATAGCATCAAAATGAATATATTACCCAGAGCCATCTACAAATTTAATGCTATCCCCATCAAGATCCCAAGCACATTTTTTAGGAGAATAGAAAAAATGCTACAAATGTTTATCTGGAACCAGAAAAGACCTAGAATTGCCAAAACAATCTTGAGAAAAAAGAAGGTGTTTCTCCCCCCCTCTATCTCTCTCTCCACTATTTCTGTCCTATTACAAACAGAAAACAACAATATAAACAAACCAAAAATCCCCCATGGCTGCTGGGAGTGGTGAGTTTGTCGAAGGCAGTGAACCCCTTCCATAACCCTGGTGGCAATAAAAAGAACAAAGAGGCTATGCACTTGGTTGAACATACACAGCACCATGTACAAGGCCTGGATTCAAATCCCCCATCCCTTCCTGCAGGGGAAGCCTCAAGAGCAGTGAAGCAGTGTCGCAGGTATCTTATTTCTCTCCCACTCCCCTCATGCTTTCTCTATGTGTTGACCCAATAAATAAAGATTAAAACACACTCACACACACTATACCCCCCCCCCATATTTCCCTAATTCGGAATTAGTTGTTGTACAACATTTAGGACCTTGCATTATAAATATCTGATTTTCATTTTTTTATACTATCTTTTACCAGATTAGAAATCAGTATTACTGCTGCTACAAAAAATTAGAAAAGGGGCTGGGTGGTGGCAAACCTGGTTGAGCACATGTCACAATGCGCAAGGACCTGGGTTCGAGGCGCCAGTCCCCACCTGCAGGGGGAAAGCTTTGCAAGTGATGAAGCAGTGTTGCAGGTGTCTCTCTGTCTCTCTCCCATCTCTACCACCCCCTTCCTGTCAATTTCTGGCTGTCTCTGTCCCATAAACAAAGATACTGAAAAAAAATTAGAAAAAAAAGTAGTTATTTCCAGTGTCCTAAAATAATTCATGTAGTGGTGTATGTGGTTACTAAAGGATTTGCAGAATTCTTGTGAAATGCCTGGGCCTGCGATGCCACACACAGGACACATTTCTTTGATATATTTCTGTATGTCTTCTATGGAAATTGTCTAAAGACAACAAAGACCGTCACATAGATTTTCTTGTATATTTCCCAAGAAAGAATTCTACCTATGTTTTAAAATTTATTTGTACAGTGCTATGTAAAATTAGCTGCCATGATTTTCTCAATTTACTCTACCAACAGCTACTTCCTATCATTTCATATTTTGTTTGTGCTTTCTCCTTTTACTATTGATTAAATTACCAGTGACTGTTTCATGAAATTTTTCCCAAACTCTCCAAGAGTGAATCATCAATTTGACATATACCTTTTCTGTTTATTGACTAACTTCTATTTTACCCTTTATCTCCTTCTTAGTTCTGGCTTACTTTATTTTTTTCATTTCTGACTTGGGAATTTATTTTCATTTTTTATACGGCTTCAGATGGAGTTGCACATTCTTATTCCCATGTCAAATTTCTATGAATGACTGGGCTAGAAAAGGAAGGTCTAAACCAACCAATCAGTATCTGCTCAGCATAGGTTACACAAACACAACAAATCAGCAAATGCTTAGCTAAAAACTTCCTTGTTCCTACATACTTTGATCTACAAAAATCTCCTGCATTATACAGCTTTTTTTTTTTTCCCTCTAGGGTTATTGCTGGGGCTCAGTGCGTCATCGCCTGTGAAGTGACTCCCCTACAGGTGGGGAGCTGGCGGCTCGAACCGGGATCCTTACGCCAGTCTTTGCGCTTGGCACCACGTGCACTTAACCCGCTGTGCTAATGCCCAACCCCATTATACAGCTTTTTTAAAAAAAAAATATTTACTTTATTCCCTTTTGTTGCCTTTGTTGTTTCATTGTTGTAGTTATTGTTGTTATTGATGTTATCGTTTTTGAATAGGACAGAGAAACGGAGAGGAGGGGAAGACAGAGGGGGAGAGAAAGATAGACACCTGTAGACCTGCTTCACTTCCTGTGAAGTGAGTCCCTTGCAGGTGGGGAAGCGGGGGCTTGAACTAGGATCCTTACGCCAATCCTTGCGCTTTGTGCCACCTGCATTTAACCCTCTGCGTTACCGTCCGACTCCCTATATAGCTCTTCATTTCTACATGCTTAGTTTGCTGCTATTCAATTTATAAATTACTGAAAGGGATAAACAAATAATGGGACCAGGAGGTGGTCCAGTAAGATGGTAGACTTGGAAGCAGGGGTCCTGAGTTTAATCCCCAGAAACCCATCTGCCCGAGTGGTGCTCTGGTTCTCTTCCCCTCAATTCCCTCACTTCTTCTCTGTCTTGAGTTAAAATCTTTCAAAAAAAATATTTATGGGAGTCGGGCTGTAGCGCAGCGGGTTAAGCACAGGTGGCGCAAAGCACAAGGACCGTCATAAGGATCCCGGTTCAAACCCCGGCTCCCCACCTGCAGGGGAGTCGCTTCACAAGTAGTGAAGCAGGTCTGCAGGTGTCTTTCTCTCCTCCTCTCTGTCTTCCCCTCCTCTCTCCATTTCTCTCTGTCCTATCCAACAACGACGACAACAACAATAATAACTACAACAATAAAACAACAAGGGCAACAAAAGGGAATAAAATAAAAATTAAAAAAAATTAAAAAAATATTTATAATAAAAAAATACTAGAATTTCATTTACCTATTGTAATTACCACTCTAGTAAGCTTTCTGCCTCATAGGTCAGGAAACAGCACAACAGACTTTGGTGCCTAAGGTTCAGAGGTCCCACGTTCAATCCCTAGTCCCACCATAAGCCAGAGTTGAACAATACTATGGTAAAAACACACATTAAACATTCTTCCTCATAATATCTATAAATTAAGATATAAACACAAACTTAATGATATTAATAACCAATCTAACAGAAAATATTTCAGTTGTAAGTGCAAAAAAATATAAATATATAACCAAAAGTATATAAATAAGCTCACCAGAAGTTAACCATTTTTTCAACATCTAGACTATAAGGTGCAGTGGCTGACATCACTTTCAAAGTTTTATATTCACTCATGGAATTTAAACTATGAATTCCCCCCTCCCCTTTTTTTTAAACCAGAGCACTGTTCAGCTCTGGCTTATGGTGGTGCGGGGGATTGAACCTGGAACTTCGAAGCCTCAGGTATGAGAGTCTGTTTGCATAACTATTATGCTATCTACCCTCCAACCAAAACTATGAATTTTAAAATTGTATGTATAAACTTGCAATGTTCAAAAGAAGAATAGAAGGAGCCAGGCAGTGGTGTACCTGGTTAAGTGCACATAAGTGCACAAAGCAAAAGGACCTGTGCAAGAATATGGGTTAGAGCTCTCTGGCTCCCTACCTGGAGGGGGTGGTCTGCAGTGTTTCTTTTTCTCTCTCCCTATCTCCTCCACCCCTCTCAAACTTGTGTCCCACCAAACAAGAAAATGGGCAAAAAAAGTAACAGATACCACATGATGATTGGACTCAGCAAAGGTAGAAAGCTAATTAGCTCTTACTAGTCTCTTTCTTATTCTAACATTGGATGGAAAGCAGTCTGGCACAGTGATGCAATTCACTGGCCTAGATAGCCTTTATTCTTAAGCTTACTATATGGAAGAAAATAAATGGCAAGATTTTGGATTACTGGGTCTTTGTTTCCCACAAGTTAAATATAAAAGAATAAATTCATGTCAGTGATATCATTAGAAGGAAAACTGAATGCAGTAATATACTGAATAACCTACCCAGAGAAACTGGAGGAAAAAAACGGGTTTGTGTGTGTGGGACATGAACAGAAAACAACATAAGAAATTTTAAGACTTAAAGCAACAATAAACAAAAAGAAGTTTTCTTTTTACTATAATAAATAAAATTTTCTGGTCTCTTGGGTTCAAGTTTTGGTTATATCATTAAAACTCAGGATGTAACAATTACTTAGGTCTCAAACTTCCTTTTTTTCTTAGTAAGGAAAATACCACTTACCACACAGGAATGACGTATAAAATAATTCACATGAGTAGGCCTTCAGTTCTTCAAAAGAAAGCTATGAATCCTTAAGTATGAACCTGAAAAGCTAATTAAAAACAAGATAACCATGTCAAAATGAAGTCTAAAACACACAACAGCATCAGGGATCTTAAGATTTTATCAGGGACTGAGGAGCTATCATAATGGTTATGCAAAAAAACAAGAACAAAAACAAACAAAAAAAGTTATATCTTAGCATCCAAGATTCCAAGTTCAACCCCCAGCATGACCAGAGATGAGCAGTGTTCTTACAAAAACAACAACAAAAACAAACAGCACTGTTATTGATTCTATATGTAAAATTCTAAACAAAAGAATTCATACTAATATTGGGACTGTAATACAAATAAGTTTGACTAATCAAATAAGATCATTTGTTAATATATTAATATAGTGGAACGAAGCTAAACAGGTTATTCAGAGTCATGTTGATTCTATACAACCTGAAAACATTTTGATTTCCTCTTGGTATTTAGAGCTTTTAAAAAATGTACTTGAATTGGTTTGCTCAAAAACTATTAAGAGCCTATATATATCTTTATTTATTTATTGGATAGAGACAGTCAGAAATTGAGAGGAAGGCAGAGAAACAGAGAGACACCTGCAAACACTGCTTCACCACTTGCAAAGCTTTCCCCCTACAGGTGGGGACCAGGGGCTTGAACCTGGGCCCTTGTGCATTGTTAACATGTGCACTAAACCAGGTGCACCACCACTAGGCCCCGGTTTGCTCAAAAACATAACAATAATTATAAGTTACTAATAACATGACCATAATAGAGGGTTGAATACACACACACACAGATCAGCTCTCTGATGTATAAAACCTGAATCTAGGGAGTCGGGTGGTAGCGCAGCAGGTTAAGTGCAGGTGGTACAAAGCGCCAAGAGTAAGGATTCCCACCTGCAGGGGAGTCACTTCACAAGTGGTGAAGCGGGTCTGCAGGTGTCTTTCTCTGCTCCTCTCTGTCTTCCCCTCCTCCCTCCATTTCTCTGTCCTATCTAAGAATGATGACCTCAACAATAACTACAACAAAACAACAATGGCAACAAAAGAAAATAAATATTAAAAAAAACCTTTAAACAAAATCTGAATCTAGCTTGAGTTTTGATAGGTGGTATTGTCCAAAGCTTACTGATAAGTATATAGAAATATAAAAACTGTTTAACTTATATTAAAATAAATGTCAGACTTAATAGTGTATCCTACAAGTAGACTGCAAACTATAAAGAAATGGGGTGGTCACCTGGTTAAGTGCACAAGTTACTATGCACAAGGACCCAGGTTCGAGTCTTGGGTCCCCACCTGCAGGTGGAGCAGTGCTGCAGGTATCGTTTCTTCTCTCCCTCCCCCGCTCTTTATTCTGAGAAAAGGTAAAGAAAAAAAAATCCTAAATAGGTAAAAAAGAGAAATAGGTCAAATAGTGTCAGAGATAAGAAATTACTAAGTTAATCAGCAGATATTATATAACCAGTTGCACACTAAATATGAGTTACTATAGTTAAAAGGTTAAAGAAAAGGGTCTTGGGATGATATTTCAACCAATTTTTGTGTTTTAGATTTTTCTTATATAACATGGATAGAAAACCTGGGAGGAAGGGCTGATGTTTGGTCCGTATTTTAGATTCAAGAAAATGAGGTTGAAGTGGCTAGGCAATTTGTGTAAGGTCAGGAGTTGGCAGAGCTACAGTCTAGCCAGTTTGTCAGTTTTGCACACGGCTCACTTCAATACTACAAGTTATCATTACTAAAGTTGAGAACTTAAGTGAGGTCAGAAACTTTCTAATGCAGTGTCTCCCTAATCTGATAAAAACACTGAAAATGGGGCTGGGCGGTGGTGCACCTGGTTAAGCACACACACTACAGTGCACAAGGACCCAGGTTCAAGCCCCTGGTCCCCACCTGCAGGGGGGGGAAGCTTCACAAGTGGTGATGTAGGGCTTGCAGGCATCTCTCTCTCCCTATTTTCCCCTTCCCTCTTGATTTCTGTCTCTATCCAATAATACCTTTAAAAAAAAAAAAAAGCTCAAAACAGGTGAGCTGGGTTGGGTGCACAACGTATGAAACACAAGAACCTGTACAAGGATCCTGTTCGAGCCCTCGGTTCCCCACCTGCAGGGGAGGTCACTTCACAAGCAGGTCTGCAGGTGTCTTTCTCCCTATCTTTCCTTCCCCTCTCAATTTCTCTCTGTCCTACCTAAAAAATAGCCACAGGAGCAGTGGACCCATAGTGCAGGCAATAATCCTGGAGGCAAAAAACAAACAAACAAACAAAAACCCCAAAACAAACAAAACACCACTGAAAAGATTCCAAGGCTCCATTGTAAACATGCTAATTACCTCCAGGTGAGAAAAGTCTGTTTTCTTCTTTCCCTCTTATCACCTGTTTTCTTCTATGCATCTTACATATTAATGATTTACAGTACAGTTACTGACAAATGGGTATAATTTCTCATCTCACCATGATAGGAGCTTGAAGGCATCATATTAAGTAAGTTAAGCCAAAAGATTCCTATTTTAACAAAGCCTGAAGGGGTGATTCTAGTGATTAGTGGAAACTTTGAAAATACTTTTCTGTATCTGTACATTCAACATATTAAAATCTACACAGAACAAACCAACAAAACACTGGTTCCTTGGTTATACTATGTTTTAATTAAATGCTCAAAAGTTACACATGGCTACCAGAGGGTACACATATGGGACACTTCACTCACCACAGAAAGTTTTATTGGACAATGCTGATTCAGACCGACCCTTGACTGTGAAGCAGAGAAATGAGGCAGAAGGTATTATTATTTTTTAATCCAACAACTACTATGAAGCTAATCAGTGGCAGAATGAGACTCTAACCTAGCCTCACAGTGTCCCTTTTATCACTTTATCCCACCTCATGGTCAGGGTTCATTAAGGTGGGTATTTTCCCCCACCTTACAGGAAAACAAGAATTGTAAAACTGTGAGGGGGAGATTTTTTCTATAAAAAGTAATCTGTTTAGACAGTTGAGGATAGCCTGAAATATGGAACTATATCTTAGTACTCTGGTTTTTTAAAAAAAAAATTTTTTTTAATTTTACTTATTTATTCTGGATAGAGACAGAAAGAATTTGAGGAGGGAGGGGGCTAGAGATACCTGCTTCACTGCTTGTGAAGCAACTCCCCTGCAGGTAGGGAGCCAGGGGCTTGAACCCGGATCCTTTCGCTTCTTATGCTTTGCTACCTGCGCTTAACCTGCTGTGCTACTGCAGACTCCTGGAGCTAGTTTCCTTCAATTTTATTTTTTGTCACCAGGGTCATTACATGGACTCAGTGCTGGCACTATGAAATCATAGCTGCCAGTGACCATTTTTCCTTTTCTGTTTGTTTACTTAGGACAGAGAGAAATTGAGAGAGGACTGGGAGAAAAAGGGAGAGAAAGACACCTGTAGACCTGCTTTCCTGCTAGCGAAGTGGACCCCCTGCAGGTAGAGGAGCTGTGATGAACCCAGGTCCTTGAACTCTGTAATATCTGGTGGGCCACTACCTGCCGCCGCCCGCCCCCCCTTCAGCTTTTTTAAGTCTTTTCCTCCTCATTATCCTGATTTTGAAAATATTTCTTTTGGAACTTTGTGACCAATGACAAACTTTAACTGGCTTACCTTAAAGTTATAAATGTGAAAAGTTTTAACACATTTTCAAGATGTAATAAGGAGTAATAAGCGGTTATTAGAGAATATCGATTTAACTAATTTTAGAATGTGGTTACTCAAAACTACTGAGTACTCTTGGCTTTAGTAATTATGTGGTTTAGTATTTACAACATTAATATTTTGTTTTCTTACCTTCCCTAACAACTTGTTTTAAAACAAGTTTTCTTTACCAATTTAATTGAGACTCGAACCATGTGAACATTAAAAGGTTTAGACACTAATCATGTCAACGTAAAGCTAGTCCTAATATGTAGTGTATTCTTTAGAAATAAAACCAGTTATTCCTGTTTAGTTTGTTTAGAATGCAAATGTCTCCAAAGTAGTCAACTTAAGTCATGACAATTCATGTTTAAAGTAAACAGGACAGTAACTTGGAGCTGCCTATTAAAAACTTTAAATTCAGACTAATACAACTCAATTTTTTTCAAGTATTTTGTATTCATTTTCATATTAATTCTTGGTGATCAGTGTCAAGAGGAAATACTGCCATGTCCAAGTATGTATGAAACTAAAAAACTGGATAGCTACAAAGCATAAAATACTTATTTGTGAGTTTTTGCTGTAATTTGAAAGGTACTCAAAAATCTTTAGTATGGGTCTCTAGAAAAAAAAAAAGTCTAACACACTAGAGTTAAAATTTCTACATCATATAGGAGAAAAGAAAAAGAGCCTGTCTTCTAACATTTTAAATAGAGGGCTAAGAGTCTGAAGTGAAATTTATTCCCTGGTTTGGAGGCCAGATCCATGACATCTACATTTTAGCTGTTATGTCTTGACTCCCACACTTGACCGTATTAGGAAAAAGAAAACACGTGCCCCCAAGATTGTTAACCTAATAAAACTACTTTTAGAGGCAGCTCTCCAGGTGAACAGCATTAGCGAAACACTAAGTGGTAAAAGTAGAAACTAAAATATATCAACTACTGATTTAAAGCACTGATGCATATGGGTAAAAAGAACACTGCAAATATTAAAGTGCTGTAAAAAAAAAAAAAAGCTACATCTCAGAGCTGGGGCGGGGGCGAGGCAGGGATCCTCAGCCATATTGAAAGGAACATACAGATGTTTCGATCAGTTTCAGTTGCTCCATGAGGCAGCTTTAGAGATCCTTAGGGAAAGTGATTTAGGTAACAAGCAAATGTGCTGTTGGGAGAGGAACATTACGGAGATGAAGTCTAACGTCCAAAAGAAAAAAAAAAATGGACTAAGAGAAAACTGTCACGAAAACCCCAAGCTTCCGGATAGAAAAATATCAACCGTTCTCAAAACGACACAAAACCCAGCCAAAGTTTTCAGCTGGCCTTTCCCCTCTCTCAAATCCTCCACTTCCCTGCTGTTCTTTCTTGGCACACAAAATACATAGGCCAGTGAGCGGTGGGGTGGTTGAGGAGGATGTGAGAGAAAATTTGAGAAGTTACAAAAAAAAAAAAAAAAAAAAAAGGAGCAACTTCCGAGCGAGCCAGCGAGCGCATGAATGAGACTGCAGGGTCTCACCCGGGCTCAGGACGAGCTGTCCCCGGCGGCCGCTTAAGGAAAAGCCGGGCGACCTCCCACTTGTCAGAGAGGTTGCGGAAGGGGGACGGCTGCTTTGGGGTGACCTCTACAGTCTCTTCCGACTGAGACGTTGGGCTTCTGATGTCACAAAAGCAGGACGGTGGCGTCGCCGGAGCCCACCGACTCAGAACCCGGGCCCGGGACAGCGGCCCCGTCCCGCCGCCCTCCCGCACGTGCCCACCCCGCCCCCTTCCCACGCTCCCACCTCCACGTGGGGAGCCTCGCGCTCGCCCCGAGCCGGCTCCGGCCAAACTCTCCCCCGGCGGGGGCCCGGGGGTGGGGAGTGGAGCCCCCGCTCGCCCACCCTGGACCGCAGAGAGAAAGGAAAAGTCTCCAGTCTACCTCCCCCCACCCTCCCCGAGCACAGCTGAAAAGGAAGGGGGTCCCGGGGTGGTGGTGGGAGAGGCGGGACCCGGAGCAAAACTTTCTCCTAAAAATTGTTCCCGAGTGCCGGGGGTTGAGAAAGGAGCCCGGGTGGGGGGAGGGGAGCCCCTGAATCGTTTAACGGCCGGTAGGGGGAGGGGGGCTCCGGAGGTGATGGGGGCGGGGGATGGGGAAGCGGGGCCTGGGAGCTGGGTCAAGAGAACTGCGGGGCTTCCTGGGCTCGGGGAGCTGCAGGCGTCCCCCCATCTGGCACACAAAGCGGCTGCCGCGCTCGGCTCTCACCAGATCCTTTGTGTTTTCCATCAGGGCCTCATGGGTAGGGGTTGTCCGTGCTCCCCGGGCCCGCGGCGCCCCCTCCCCGAGCTAGGGGGTAGGCGCCTCTCCCCGGGACTACCGCGATTACAGGGGGGCCCTGCTTGGGCCCAGACTGGTGGCGGCTACGGCAGCCCCCGGATTTCCCCCCTTTAACTCGGGTGGCCCCAGGATATCAACAACATTAGCATAGCCCTCCCTCCCCAGCGCGCCTGCGCCGTGACCCGCGCCCCGATTGGCCCACTTCCCTACATACCCTCCTTTCTCTCTTCCAGCGTGGGACCCTCGGCAGGCTCCGTACTCTAAGGGACGTACCAAGACGGAGGGGTGGGAGAGGCAACTGGGGGGGGGGGCGTGTGAGGCCGAGGGGTGGGAAAGTCAGGAGGAAGAGTGGGAAGTCTCATTCGGCCACATCACTTTATACTCCGGCTTTCTCGCTGTCCTTTGAATGAAGTCGCCGCGGCGAAGTTGTGTTGGAAACGATTTTCCACTCCAGTCACGCCGCTTCCCCCTCCACCCGGAAGATCGGCCCTCCTTGAGGAACTCCCACACGGGGAGGGGCGTGCGAGAGGAGTGGGCGTGACGTAGAGAGCTTGTGCGGGTCACGTGCTAAGAGGCCGCGCAGCCTCCTTCCGGGCCCCCGGGGCCTCAGCAACGGCGGAAAGCCAGACGCCCCGGCGCACGCGTAGTCGGTTGCCACGTGAGCGCCTGCGTTGTTTCTCCAACCCAAAGATGCCGCCGCAACGGAGAAGCCGGGCGAAACCGGGCCAGAGACCCCGGGCCAAGCCGGACCGAAAAGCAGGAGCAAGGCCGGGAGGGCCGCCCCGAACGGCTGCTCCTTCATCCCAGCGGAAACCGCCGGCCCGGCCGAAAGCCGCGGCCACCGCGATCTCAGTCGCGGCGGCGGAGGAGGAGAGGCGGCTCCGTCAGAGGAACCGCCTGGCGCTGGAGGAGGACAAGCCGGCCGTGGAGCGGTGCCTGGAAGAGCTGGTCTTCGGCGACGTCGAGGACGATGAGGACGCGCTGCTGCAGCGCCTACGGGGCCCGCGGGTGAGGGCGGCGGGAGCCCAGGGTTCGGGCGCGCTCGGGCGGGGCGCGCGGCGAGCGGCGAGCCTCTGGGGGCGGAGCTTGGGCGACCTGCGGCCGCGGGCGCGCTCAAGTGGGGGGAGCGGGGCGTTGTGGCGCGAGGGGCCGGGCTGCGAAGGTCCCGGGAGCGCTTGGCGGCGCCCTGTCCCACCGGGGTGCGGGGTGCAGGGTGCGGGCCACGGCGCCCGGCGTCCAGGTGGCGTTCGGCGTGGCCGTGTGGCCGGCCGGCGCCGGCGCTGCCCGTCGCGCCTCAGCCCCGCTGGGCTCTGCTCACTTTCCCCCCCTTCGTGGTAATTCGATCTTCTGTTTTCTCCTCTGCGGTGACGCAGGGGCCCGGGAACCAGTGTTTTAGCAGTCGCCCCCAAGTAATTGACAAGCTAACTTTTGAGAATGACCGTGACTGCTGTGTGAGCTGTCGAGTGCCAGACATTTTGACTGATTAATTGTAACTTTTTTAGATTTGCGTTTGATGAGGGAGTTTCACAGAAGGCAGAGAGAGGAGAGAGCGCGCCCCAAGAAAAGCAGCACTCCGGCAGATGCGATCTTGAAGGGTTGAACTGGGAACCTCGGGCCTAAGAGTGATTTTCTATTAGTTGAGCCATTTCCCCAGCCGCTAACTGTATGTTTATGTGTGTGTATGATTTTTAATTTGGATAGAGTCAGAGAAATTGCGAGGGCAGGGAGAGATGGGGAGAGAGAGACACACACCTGCAGCTCGTGAGCCTTTCCCCCTGCAGTTGGGGACCAGGGGCTTGAACCCAGGTCCTTGCACACTGTAATGTGTGCTCTCCGTCAGGTGCGCCACCGCCTGGCCCCTGCGACCTGGATATTTTTTTTTATTACTTCTTTTAACATCTGTCAGATTTTGCTTCTAAATAGGAATCCCTGGGCAATGTTGTAGGCATTGGAGGAGATACAGTATTGGACAAAAAGTAACAACTCCCTCAGGGGATTAGCGCAGTCTGTGAAAAATGAAGTATGCCAGTGACAAATGCCCAGAGGGAAAACGTGGAAAACAAGGTGGTGAATGTGTGCTTGGAGATGACTTGTTAAATTTTACATGAGGTGACCAAACAAAGCCTCCTTGATACATTATTCAGTTTGATAAATGAGTGTGAGTCTGGCAAGTATTGCCAGGCTCTCTATGGTGTGCTTGTGTAAAAAGCTGCAGAAATTTAGCGGAGAAATACAGAATTTATACTGGAAAAATAGTGAAATGTGTCAGTATTAAAATGAAGAAAAGCATTAGTCTAAGATTTAAATGGACGTTATTGGCTTTGAAGAGTCTGGCTTTTTAGGTTTCTAGTAGAGTAGCTAGAGTTCTTTTTTATTTTTTTGGTGGCCATTTTTCTTTTTTCTTTTTACTTGATAAGACAAATTGAAAGGGGAGCGAGAGATAGAGACATCTGCAGACTTGTCTCGCTGCCCCTGGAGCTTCCCTCCTGTAGGTAAGGAGCTGGAGGGCTGGAACCTCGTTGGTAATGTGTGCTTTGAATCAGGTGTGCCACAGCCCAGTCCCCCACCCCCATGTGGATATTTCTTTTAGGTGATTTTAGGAAAGCTTAAACTCAGTTCAGGAAATCTGGATTTACTTTTTTTTTTTTCTTTACTGGGGGATTAATGTTTTACGGTTGTCAGTAAATACAATAGTTTGTACATGTGTTCCAGGACCTGAACTCTTTTCCTCCCCCCCATCCCAGAGTCTTTTACTTTGGTGCAACACTCTGGATTTACTTTTTTTTTTTTAAATTTCCATTGTTGTTGTTATTATTTTTATAAATATTTTTTATATTTATTCCCTTTTGTTGCCCTTTTTGTTTTATTGTTGTAGTTATTGTTGTTATTGACGTCATTGTTGGATGGGACAGAGAGAAATGGAGAGATGGGGAGACAAAGAATGACACCTGCAGACCCGCTTCACCGCTTGTGAAGCGACCGCCCAGCAGGTGGGGAGCCAGGGCCTCGAACCCGATCTTGCACCATGTGCGCTTGTGCGCTTAACCCGCTGTGCTACTGCCCGACCCCCTCCTCCATTATTATTATTATTTTATTTATAAAAAGGAAACATTGACAAAACCATAGGATGACTTTCTCTTCCCAACAGTTCCGTCATGCAGATGCTGCCACTTTGTATTATCTCATTTTCTGTTACTGACTGGTAGCATTTCAACCCATTCTTCACAGAGAACTGCAAAAATACAGCAATGTGAAACAAAATGAATTAATTTTTATTTTATTGATAGATGCTTATCTTTTTTTTAGAGACAAATGGAGAGGGAAGGGGGTTAGAGAGGGAGAGAGACACCTGCAGCCCTGCTTCACCACTTCTGAAGTTTCCCCACTGCGGATGGGGGGTTGGGGGTCCTCCAACCCAGATCCTTGTGCACTTCACCTGGTGTGCCTTCATCCAGCCCCTCAAAGTATTCCTGTAACTCACCTCACCATAAGACGTGTATCTGACACTAAAACTCAGTGCTTGAAGGTGTTTTGCCTTTTTAGGTTCAAGTACAGGAAGACTTGGATGACTCTGAAGTGGAGAATGAAGCAAAAGATAATTTTCTGCCTCAAAGAAAACCAGTTTGGGTGGACGAAGAAGATGAAGATGAGGAAATGCAAGTTGCCTAAGTTTTCTTCCAGATGCGTTCTTGGTGCTTTAAAAGTTAAAGATTTTAAGAAGTTTTTGTTTAAAAATTTGAAATTACATCAATATTTGAAAAATATGAGAGGAAGAATCACCTGTTAATATGCTGACATTATTTCCCTTTCTTTTATAATGCTGTGTTGGGTGGTTAAGAACACACAGTGTTTGTTGTCAGTCTTGGTTGACTTTCTAGTTTGGCCAGCTTTTAACTGATCATGGGCCTTAGGAACCCACATCTTTTCTTTTGTAAAATGATATAATGGCAACTATATTAAAATGTTCTTGAGATTAAAGGAAATGTCTTACAGAGCTCTAAGTATAAGACCTGAAACCGAATGAAGTCAAAAAGAGTTCTTAGTACCTATAGTATGTAACTGCATAGATGAGATTGTATAGCAAGCATTTCTCACAACAACTCAGTAGGACTGGGAGGGCTCAGGCTCAATCTCTGACACCACTATATACTAGTGTCTGATCAAAATGAAACAAACAAACAAACAAAAAAAACCTGTATAAACCTGTTAAAATGGATGTAGTAAAGTCTCTTGTGTATGTTAACTTTTACAGTGCATTAACCATAGTTAGCATAGTTAACAGTTGGAAGGATACATAGATTTTTCTTATATCTCCTTTATGAGATTAATGTTGAGATAGACATCTTTCTGTGTAAACCTTTCTTTGTGCTTCCCTTCAGCTTTAAGAGTCATTGAACTAGAAGTACCTAAAATCCACAGATATTTTAAGGCTTTTAAAAAATACCATGATGGGGGTTGGGCGGTAGCACAGTGCGTTAAGCGCATGTGGCACAAAGTGCAAGGACCAGTTCGAGCCCCCGGCTCCCCAGCTGTAGGGGAGTCCCTTCACAGGCGGTGAAGCAGGTCTGCAGGTGTCTTTCTCTCCCCCTCTGTCTTCCCCTCCTCTCTCCATTTCTCTCTGTTCTATCCAACAACGAATGACATCAACAATAACAATAACAACAAGGCTATAACAAGGGCAACAAAAGGGGGGAAAAGGGCCTCCAGGAGCAGTGGATTCATGGTGTAGGCACTGAGCCCCAGCAGTAACCTTGGAGGCAAAAAAAAAATATATCATGATAAAGCCTGGACATAAGATCTTACTGATTTACCTTCCCACGTAAAGGTATCCAGGCCCTGTGAAGCATTTCCCTGGTCAGAGATAACTAGTTATATTGATTCTTTACTAGAAGTTGAAAGCATGCTATTTTTTTTTTTAAATATATATATATAGGGTTGAGATGGTGAACAATCGATTTCGTAAAAATATGATGAAAAATTCCACTGAAAACAAACTTTCAAAGGACAAGCTTCAACAGAGACTTAAAGAAGAGTAAGTGCCCTTTTTCACATGGTTTACTAAGAGTTACTTTCTAACTGATAGTTTATTTTGATTTACTTAACCAATCTTAGGATATAATATAGTTAGATTTCAATAGTTAGATTTCCTTTTTGAAGGTGTAAAATCAGTACTACTGGGAGAGATGATTAAATTTTGTTATCTTGAGTTGAAATAACTAAGTTTTAGTAATTTGAAGGGATAGGGAATACAGCAGTTATCAAAATACTTGGTAGTAAAATGTAATCTCACTACCAGGTATAATTTAAATTTTTTTACCACCTGGTATAAGTAATGATAATATTTCTTGTTCATTTGTTTCAAGGTTTGATTCTGTTATTGTTGTTAAAGTCTCTATAGGCTAGAATACTGTTTATCATATAGTGCTGGGTTTATTAAATTTGCTGAACAAGAGAAAAAGTCATCTTGATACTAATCTTGACAGTCTTAGTATCTTGAAGAATTAAGGAAAGGTGAGTTTTTGGAGTTAGGGTAGAAACAACTTGAATAGGTTGGTACAGGGATTAAAAATAAAAAAGATAAGTTGCTGAAGCAATATTTGTGTTTGAATCAAATCTCTGCAGTTACTGTTATTGTGATCTGATTTAGAATATGTTGGTCTGCTTAAATTGCTCTAGCTGAAAATAGCCCTTTTCCTAATGTATGACTTTTTTGAATGTTTATGAAATACCCTAAAGTTTCAGGACCTTCACTTTGCGTTGATTGCATGGCGACATGAGGTTTCATCTTTTGAGTGCACAGCACTGCTTATAAAAATGACTTCAGGGGAGAATGCTGGTGAAGAGGCAGGGCGTAGTTATTTCCATTCTCTCTGGGGTCATAGTCCTAAGGTGTCTGGTGCTCGATTTTTTAAAACAGTTTCTCATACTGTGTGTGTCTAATTTTCTAGTTGTTTATGATTAGTGGTCTTAGTTTAATGGGTTAGTGTATATACTTCTACATTAAAAAATTAGAATGATTCTGCACTTTTCAGTTTCTAGCCCTTCAAAGTTTAGGTATCATGCTGCTTCTACATTTTTCAGACCTCACTTTATGTTCAAAGGTGATATGACAAAATATTTGATACTCCTGTCACGCTGGTCATTTTCTTTCAGATACTAGTTGGAAGAAATTTTTCTTTTTTTTTAAATTTATTTCTTTATTGGGGAATTAATGTTTTACATTCAACAGTAAATACAATGTAAATACAATAGTTTGTACATGCATAACATTCTCCAGTTTCCCATTTAACAATAAGGAAGAACTTTTTCTAACCCATATTCTGTAAATATATCAAGCTCTATGAGCATAAAGTTGTTATCACAATGGAAAGATTATTTTTATCATTTCTTTATTTTTTTCTTAGATTTCAGCATGCTATGGGGGGTGTACCTGCCTGGGCAGAGAGAAGAAAGCGGAAAAAAACTTCATCTTCAGATGGTAAGTGATGGTTTTTCTGTTAAGTCCCTACTTTTGTTATTTAAGGTTTTTTATGAGTCTCATATATCTGATTTAAAAGTCTACCAGTTCTCTGGAGAAGTCCATTTTACACAAGTGCAAGTCTTTTTTTTTTTTTTTGATATTTATTTCCCCTTTTGTTGCCCATGTTTTTTTTTTTTTAATGTTGTAGTTATTGTTGTTGTTATTGATGTCATTGTTGTTAGGACATAGAGAAATGGAGAGAGGAGGGGAAGACGGAGAGGGGGGAGAGAAAGACAGACACCTACAGACCTGCTTCACCCCCTGTGAAGGGACTCCCCTGCAGGTGGGGAGCCGAGGGCTCGAACTGGAATCCTTTTTTTTTTTCTTTAATTTTTTATTGGGAACTTAATGGTTTACAGTAGAGTTGTTTGCACATAGGTTCAATTTCTCACCAAGACAGGTGTCTATAAAATGCTCTCACCTCCAAATTAAGTCCATCATCATATAGCAGGCCCTGAAAGGTCCACCTCTCTCCATGCCTTACCTTCCCTCTCCAGAGTCCTTTAATGCAATTCAACACACCAGTCCAAGCTTTACTGTGTCTCCCTTTTCTTGTTTCTTAAATTCTGCTCATGAAGGAGATCATCCCATATCCCATATTCATACTTCTCTTTCTGGCTTGTCTTATTTAACACATTCCTTCAAGGTTATATATAATCTATGACAGTCTTATTATGCAAGAATTCTTTTTTTTCCCTCCAGGGTTATCTCTGTTGCTTGTTGCTTGTTGGTTCCTGTACTACAAATCCACTTCTCCTGGTGGTCATATCCTCCATTTTGTTGTTGCTATTGTTATTATTGTTGTTATTGCTGTTGAATAGGACAGAAGTTGAGAGAGAAGGGGAAGACTGAGAGGGGGAGAGAAAGATCTGCTTGTCCTCTTGTGAAGCAAACCCCCTGCATGTGGGGAGTGGGGCCAGGAAACAGGATCCTTGCCCCAGTCTTTGCACTCAGCATCACTGTGTGCTTAACCCGTTGCTCTACCACCTGCCCCCCAAGAATTCTCTTATGAATCTCTTAGACTCCTTAGAACATTAAACATGAATCTACCCTATAACCCAGAAGACAGAGAGGGGGGAGAGAAAGACAGACACCTACAGACCTGCTTCACTGCCTGTGAAGGGACTCCCCTGCAGGTGGGGAGCCGAGGGCTCGAACTGGAATCCTTACTCTGGTCCTTGTGCTTCACGCCACGTGCACTTAACCTGCTACGCTACTGCCCGACTCCCTATTTCTGGAATTTTCATTTGATTCTCTTAAGTATCTAATTCTTTGACTCAATTCTGACTCTCTTTCATTATCTTTGAACATATTCAATGTAATATTTTGGTTTTGTTTATTTGTGTGAGAAATTGCACCCAGGACATCATACATGTGAAACATGTGCTGGCACTGAGCTTCATTCCGAACCCCAGCACTATATATTTTAAAGCTTATTTCTGACTACTCCATTAACTACATTTCCTGTGTGTTTTTCTATATGTTTGCTAAATTAACCTTGCCATTGTTGACCTGGTTAAATTTTCTGGAGTGCTAGACATTATATATGAAAAATAATAAACCTGAGAGAACAATATCTCTTTCTTCAGAGACTTGATGTTCTTGTTACTGGGTATAGGTGACTAGGCGAAGGGCACAAGAATCCCATAGCATCTTAATCCCATGGAAGGGTATGAGGATTGAAAGATGGTTTTCAGATTCAGGAACATATCCTCTTAACCAGGTATTACCTTTGTAGCCCCACAGTACATGACCTGGTGGTGTACTAGGTCCATTAAGAACCTTAAGAATTTTTTTTGTGTGTGTGCTTTATTCTTTGAACTCTCAGCTTTCTTTACTAGAGGAGTTGGGTCATCTTTAGGAGGAAAGTAGTCCTATAGCTATCTTTAAAAAAAATTTTTTTTTGTATATTATTTATTGTTTTTAGGGAGTGAGATGCAGAGAGAAAAAAACACAGGAAGACCAGAACATTGTTCAACTGTGTCTTATGTTGGTGCTGGTATTGAACCTCAGGCAGGAAAAGTTTTTTTGTATAATCATTATGCTATCTTGTCAGCACATTTTTTCTGGAAGTTACACCATGTAGTTTGCTGACACCGATTTTAGTCAATTGCAAGTTCTGTTTGTGTGTGTTGGGGAGGGGTTGTTAAATGAGATTTGCTATCCACACTTGGCAATTTTACAATTAAGAGTTGTTCTTTTCAAATTAAATACTGACTTGATGTCAGCTTTTTCACTTCATCTTATTTTAGTCATTGTGCATGTGTGTCTCATTCCAGACTCAGACTTTGATTTTTAATTATGTACTGAGCTGTGTGTCTTCTTATTCCTCTCCTTCAGATCTAATATATGTGTATATATATATATGTGTGTGTGTGTGTGTGTGTGTATTTTGTTTTATTGTTTGCAGTATTAATAATGTGATTGAAGTTGGGAGTGAGGTAAATTTTGAAATCTAGATGTTTAGTTAGGGAGTGGCCATCTAGTTGAGTCTAAAGTTCACTCGTATGGGTTTGTTTGACTTAGATGAAAGTGAAGAGGAAGATGAATTGTTGCAAAGGACTGGAAATTTCATATCTACATCAACTTCTCTTCCAAAAGGAATCTTAAAGGTGAGAATCTCAAAGTTGTGTATGTTCATCTAATCTCTTCTGTGCTTTTTTTTTCTTTCCAGTTTTCATTTGTGATTAATTACAAGATTATATGGGTACAATATATAGTTCCACACCGCACCCAACACTAAAGTTTTGTGTCCTCACCCTCTCACAACTCAAAGATAACTTCTTCTGTGTGGGATTGTGCTTTTTTTTTTTTTTTCTTTCATTTTTGATTTGTGATTAATAGTAGGTTACAAGATTATATGGGCACAATATATTGTTCCACACCGCACCCAACACTAAAGTTTTGTGTCCTCACCCTCCCACAACTCAAAGATAACCACCATACTTCTGTTTTTTGTTTGTTTGTTTATTTGTTTTTAACCAAAACTCTGCTCAGCTTTGGTTTATAATGGTATAAGTGGTTGAACCTAGGACCTTGTAGCCTCAGGCCATAGAAACTATTTCCATAACCACTATGTTATCTCCCCCACCCTAATTTCTTCTGAAATCCTGTACTTGGTGTGTTCATATTATTTTTGGGATTAAATGTCTTTGCTGTTATTTTTCCTAGGTGTAATTATTATGTTGATTATTTTTCCCTCTTGCAGAAATAAAGTTACATTATTAGATTGCTGGAAAATTCATGATAAATTTTTGAATAGAAAGACATTAAAAGTATGTCACAACTTGTCTAAATAGCCCAGTATATCCCCAGAACTCTTTTAGGAACCCTATTTGATTTCCATTTTGCATTTCTTTTCATTTTTTTTGGCATCAGCCTAATGTTTGCTGCTATCATTTCTTTATCTTTTTTCTTTTGCCTCCAAGGTTATTGCTGGGGCTGGTGCCTGCATTATTAATACACTGCTCCTAGTGGCCATTTTTCCCATTATATTGGACAGGACAGAGAAATTGAGAGAGGGGGGAGAAAGACATCTGCAGACCTTGTGAAGCAACTTCCCTTGCAGGTGGGGATCTGGGGGTTCGAACCAGGATCCTTGCACAGGTCCTTGTACTATGTGCACTTAACCCAGTGCACCACTATGTGCCCCCTACACTGTCATTTTTTTTTTTATGGGTAATATTTTCTTATTTATAAAATGGAAGTATTGACAAGACCATAGATTAAAAAGGGTACAATTCCCACTGTCATTTCTTACCCAGTGTATTGGAGTACTTTATGTCTAGTCTTCCCATTTTCCTATTATTGTTATCTTTATTTATTGGCTAGAGATAGCCAGAAATTGAGAGGAAAGGGAGTGATGGAGAGAAACATCTGTAATACTGCTTCACCACTCAAACTTTTCTCCCTGCATGTGGGGACTAGGGGCTCAAATCCAGGCCCTTGTGCTCTGTGACCTGTGCTCAACCAGGTGTGCCACCACTGGCCCCTTTCACTTTACTGGGCTTGAACCCATATTTTTATGTTTTTGCATATTGTAAAGTGTGCTTAATCAGGTGTGCCACCACCTGGCCCCCTGTATTCTTTTCTTTTCTTTTTTTTTTTTACCAGAGCACTGCTCAGCTCTGGCTTATGGTGGTGGAGGGAATTGAACCTGGGACTTTGAAGCCTCAGGCATGAGTCTCTTTGCATAACCTTTATGTGATATATCTCCCTTGCCCATGGCCCTATTCTTTTATAAGAAACATCTGGATGCCACTCTAGCATGTATAGTGCTAGGATCAAACCTATGGCTTCATGCTTGCATGTTCTACACTTTGCTTGTGGAGTCAGTCCCCTAACTACTCCATTGCTTTCTGAGAACTTCTGAAGTTCTTCTTTAGCTTTTACCATCTGGTTTAAGCGTATATCTAAGACTTTACCTCAGATCCTTTGTCTCCAGAGGTCTTCTTTATGAACACACTATGAGTTTTTTCTTGCCATAGAACCTCTGTTTTTATTCTTGGCTCTATTCTTTTTAGTAAACATCGTAATATTTTATTTACTTATTGGATAGAGACAGAAATTGAAAAGGGAGAGAAAGAAAGAGGGAGAGCGACAAAAGATACATCCGCAGTACTGTGTCATGTGTCTTGGTTTGGGGGGACTGGGGCTTGAACCTCAGTCCTTATACACTAACATATACTGTCAGCCAGGTCCTCCACTGCCTGGCACTCTTTTCTCTATCCTTCAAGCTCTGTTTATTAGTTTGTTTTAACATTTTATTTATTTTATTTTAAGGAGAGAAAGACAGAGATCAGAGCACTGCTCAGCTCTGGCTTATGGTGGCCGGGGATAGAAAATCTTAGGCAGGAGTCAAGCGGTAGCGCAGCGAGTACATGGCTTGAAGCACAAGTACTCGTGTAATGATCCCGGTTCAAGCCTTCGGCTCCCCACCTGCAGGGGGGTTGCTTCACAAGTGGTGAAGCAGGTCTTTCTCCCGTCTCTGTCTTCCCCATCTCTTGATTTCTCGTTGTCCTATCCAACAACGACAGTAATAACAACAATGATAAACAAGGGCAACAAAAAGGAAAAAATAGCCCCCAGGAGCAGTGGATTCATAGTGCAGGCACTGAGCCCCACCGATAACCCTGGAGGCCAAAAAACAAAAAAAAAAATTAAAGGTGTAATTACCATGTTAGCTTGACTTTACAAGCAGTATATATATATATATATATACACAGATATATACATATATATATATACACAGATATATACATATATATATATATATAATATTATATAATTGGATTTTTACTGGAAAACCCTATAAAAGCAAAGAAATAGTTAACATAGTTCAAAGATGCATGAGATCATGATTACTTTATATTTTTATCATTTTACCCTGAGGGGAAAATAGAATTATGTCAGCTATAGAACCAGGAGGACAACCACTTATTTCTCTTATTTTGGGCCTTGAATACAAAGATGTCAAAGTAAGAGTTTTAAGTAAAATTCCCTTGGCAGTCATTGTCCTAGGCCATTTCATGTTTTCTGAGGTCAGCTTGCTTATTTGAAAGTGGTACAAATGGATTCTTCCTTAGCACGGCGACTTGCAACTTGGTTTAGCATGGCGACTTGCAACTTGGTAGCAGAGCTGTGTTCTTTTGGCTACCCTGCCAGCGCACATTTGTCCATATTATAAATTACAGTATCTTCACACTTTTAAAGGAAATGTTAACTTACTTGAATTGATGAAATTCCAATTTTATTTTTCCGTAGATGAAGAACTGCCAGCCTGCTAATGCCGAGCGTCCTACTACTGCTCGTATCTCATCAGTACAGTTCCATCCTCATGCACAGGTTGTGATGGTTGCTGGACTAGATAATTCAGTATCACTGTTTCAGGTATGTTGGTTGTGGCTTTTATTTTTTATTTTTATTTATTTATTTTTGCCTCCAGGGTTATTGCTGGAATTCGGTGCCTGCACAATGAATCCACTGCTCCTGGAGGCCGGCCATTTTTTCCAATTTTTTGTTGTTCTTGTTGTTGCCCTTCTTATTGTCATTGCTGCTATTGTTAGATAGGATAGAGAGAAATTGAAAGAGGAGGGGAAGGTGGGGGCAGAGAAAGATAGACACCTGCATACCTGCCACACTGCTGTGACATGATTCCCCTGCAGGTGGGGAACCAGGGATTTGGCAGCTGGGATCCTTGAGCTGGTCCTTGCACTTGGCACCATGTGTGTTTAACCTGCTGCGCCACTGCCGGACCCCCTGTTTTTTTTTTTTTTTTTAATTTTAATTTTTTAACTCAGGCCTTACTCGTGTGTGATTCCACTGCTCCCGGTCGGCTTTTTCTGTTATTTTTTTCTTTTTTTACCAGAGCATTGCTCAGTTCTGACCTAAGGTGGTTGTTTGGGGATCACATTTTGAACCTCTGAGCCTCTGGCATCAAAGTCTATTGCATAAAGCACTGTGCTATTTCTTCAGCCTTTATTATTTTTTTTATTTCAGATAGTGATAGAGAAAGGATGAGGGAAAGAGGGAGAAACACTGAAGCACTACTCTACCATCTGTGGAGCTTTCCCTGGTGTTACGATGCTCCCCTGAGGGTGAGCTATCTCTCAGTCTCCAGGTATGCATTTTTATTTATTTATTTTGGCCAGTTCTGGGGCTTTACTGCTCTAAGCTGACTTTTTCAGCTAGAGGCGGGGGCGGAGAGGGAAGGGAGAGAGAGAATGAGAGAGAGAGACAGAGAGAGAAGGAGAGAAAGAAACCACAGCACTAAAGCTTCTTTCATTGCAGTGGGGACCAGTCTTTATTTTATTTTTTTTTAATTGGACAGAGACAGAAATTGAGAGGGGAGGGGGAGCTAGAGAGGGAAAGAGACAAAGACACCTCTAGACCTGCTTCAGCATTCATCAAGCTTTCCCCCTTCAGGTGGGGACCAGGAACTTGAACCTAGGTCCTTGCTCAATGTAAAGTATGCAGTTAACCAGGTGCACCACCACCTGGCCCTGTGGGGGCCAATCTACCTTTGGTCTTAACACACAGCAAAGCAGCATACTTGTCGTAAGTGAACAATTTTGCCAGACCCCATATGTATATTTTTAAATGAGTATTTATATGATATAAGTTCAATACCAGGGTACTCATCCATGGTACTATTCATCAGTACCTTTTGTATCTCATTACAGGTTGATGGAAAAACAAATCCTAAAATTCAGAGCATCTATTTGGAAAAGTTTCCAATCTTTAAAGCTTGTTTTAGTGCTACTGGAGAAGAAGTTTTGGCTACAAGTACTCACAGCAAGGTTCTGTATGTCTATGACATGATGGCTGGAAAATTAATTCCTGTGCATCAAGTTAGAGGTATGGTTTCTCTTGGACACCCGTATGACATGCAAAATGTCATAGTATCATTGAGATAATGTTTAGGTAAAAATAGCAAATTTTTTATGCACTTACTGCACAAAAATCACAATTTGGAGATATGCACTCCCCTAGATTAGAAAAGCAATTGTAAACTTGGCAATCAGTGCAGCAAACAGCATTAGTCTGAGAGTGAAAAGAACTGAGTTCTGCTCACTTGCACAAATTATTTTTTTTATCTTTCTAACGTTAGAGAATTTGGATATCCTCTAGTTCTTCTAGTGTCTTTTATAAGTTGGTTTGCATTTGAAGCAAATAAAACGTTTTTGGAGATTGTAACGAACTACTTAAAACAAAAAAAAGCCTATGTCAGATGGAAATTTATTTGCCCTCTGCCTATCCTCCCCTTGGCATTTCCCTCCCCCACTACCACAAAACGTCTTTGTGATTCCTTAAAAATGAGGTTCACTAGGTTAACATAATAAATCATTGTGGAGGAAATATCAGCCTTGATGGCAATTTTCCTGTTTAATTACACGTGTATTATAATTAATATAGTTTTCTTTTTTGTCGAGAGCAAATAAGACCAACTTTAGAGACATCATGCTAATTTCAATGTTTCCATTTAATCTTAGTGTTTTTTGATATTTTTAGTGACTCTTCCTCAATAGGTTCTTAGTTTATCTAGTTATATTTTTAGATGAATGCTTCTCAGATGGCTCTGTGCATGCCTCTGAATATTTGGAGAACTTGTTCAATGTAGATTGTGATTCTGTAGGTCTGAAGTGGGTCTCAGCTGATGGTTCACAGGTGATGCTGATATTGCTGACTCATCAACTTCACTTTGACTTGAAAACTTTATTATTCTATCCTTCAGATGGAATAAGCTTTGGTCCTTTTTGCTCACTAGGAAAAGTTAGCCACTGGTTGGCCAAGATTCAGTTAGTGATGTTCATGTGCATCTGCTGGACCAAGGGAGTACACCCCATCACTGTCTTCTAACAGACTTGATATCCCTCTCTCTTTTTTTAACCCCCTTAGTAAGTATAACTTGGTAATGCTGATAATAATAGCAGCAGTCAAGCAACTGTACTTATTTTTGTGGTGGTGTGCTATTAAGCCATATTCTTGGTATCTCACCATAATAAAACACTAAATTATTATAAAAGCTAGAAACTTTAAAAAATTTTATTAGTGATTTAATACTGATTTATAAAATAACATGTCATCAGGGATATAACTCCACACTGTTCCCACAACCAGAGTTCTGAACCCCAATCCCTTCATTGTAAGTTCCACCACAGTTCTAAGGTTGCAGACATAGGTTAACTATCATCTCTGCAACTATCTGTCTATATTTGTACATAACTGCCCCCTTTCTCTTACAGGTTTAATCCTCTCTTCCCTTCCAAGGCACTCATGACACTATTACTACATCCAAATGTCCCTCCCTTTTTCCTCTTCTCTCTCCGGGTCTTGATGGAGCCGTAGTTCAGAGCCCTCTTTTTTTTTTTAATGTACTTTAAAAATTTTTTAAATTTATTTTCCCTTTTGTTGCCCTTGCTTTTTTTTTTTAATTGTTGTCGTAGTTGTTGTTATTGATGTCATCATTGTTAGATAGGACAGAGAGAAATGGGGGGGAAGACTGGGAGAGAAATGTGAAGCGACGTCCCTGCAGGTGGGGAGCTGGGGTCTTTAACTAGAATCTTTATGCCGGTCCTTGCACTTCACACCATGTACGCTTAACCTGCTGCACTACCCCCAACTCCCTCGTATCCTCTTCCCCCTATCACTTCTCCTCCCTCAGGAGTATGGGTCAAAATTGCTTTTGGGGTGCAGAAAATAAGAGCTCTGGCATCTGTAATTGCTTCTCTGCTGGACATGGGCTGGAAACTATTTAAATCCAGAAACTAAACTATTAAAGACAGTAGAATATAGGGGAAAATTGCTGACAGGATATTCAAACCGTATAAACAAGCTTTTTTTTTTTTTTTTTTTATAAGGGGCCGGGTAGAGACAGCCAGAAATCGAGAGGGAAGTGGGTAATAGAGAGGGAGAGAGACAGAAAGACACCTGCAACACTTCTCATGACTTGCAGAGTTTTCCCCTTGCAGGTGGGGACTGGGAGCTTAAACCCGGGTCCTTGTGCATTGTAACGTGTGCTCAACAAGGTGTGCCACCACCCGGCCCCTTATACAAACTCTTGGTTGTCATAAATACAACTTTGAAAATGAAAAATACAGAATTGATGGAATTTGTTCTATGAATAGGACTTTCAGACTTGTCTGGGTAGAGTGGCCTGGAAGTTGGTATGTACATCAGGTTGAACACTGGGCTTGCGTGCTGGAGTCGCGAATTTGACTCCTGAATCGCATATTCTGGTGTTCATCCTCATACTAATAAATAAGTACATGAATCTTAAAAAATTTTCCTGGGTAGAATTTAGGGATTTGTGAAGTTCAATAGGAAAAATATTGCATTTGGCTAGGGAGCTACTCAGTGATACTGTGTTTTCATGTGCAAGACTCTTGAGTTCAGATCCTGGCCCTTTCCCCAAATAAATCTCTCCCCGTCCCCAAGAAGAACGTGCTGCTTTATTTTCAGTCATCTCTAACTAGAACTAATCATTTCCTTTAGTTTGAATGTTTTGAAACAACCATTATTCTGATCATTAAACTATTAAAGGGTCATGACACAAAAATATTCAAACTCAAGAAACACTTGTTATATCACTTAAGAGATGTCTTAATATGTTTTCTGTCTTAGGTGTTTTTTGTAAACATGAAGAATCAACCATTTGGAAATCAACGCATTTGTTGTTGTGATACTAGACATTCTAATATGTAGTTTGTGAGCCTTCGTTTTTATTTTCTGTAAATTTCAGAGGATGGACCTGAGATGTGGTGCAGTGCTTAGAGTATGGAACTTTCAAGCATGAGATCCCAAGTTTGATTCCTGGCAGTTTATGTGTCAGAGTGATGCTCTAGTGTGTTCTCTCTCATTAATGAATCTTTAAAAAATAAACAACATGCCACTAAAATAAACACACAAACAAAAAACATGACCATTAATGTTGCAAGAGATAAAAAGCTCCTAATTACCACTTGCTGTATGGCAAGTTCTCAATAAATGGTAACTATTACGGTTGGTAGAGGCAGCCTGTAACCTGTGATTACAGTCAACCTACTCATTGGTCTAAGGCAGTGGTGGGGAATTTTATTCCTCCCAAGGGCCATTTGGATATTTATAACATAATTTGCAGACCTACTTAATGAATTTCAAGCCCTGCCTATGGGTTGCTTTGGGAGGGCCAGATTAAATGACTTCTGCCTTTGAACTGGTTAGTCCCCATCCATGGTCTTTCGGATTTGATTCTATTTTAATTAAATTGGCTTTTCCATTTTTAGACTGTTGCTTAGCAGTTGAACTAGAAATCTTATTTACAAATATATAAAGTGATTTTTTTTTAACTTTTTAAAAAATCTTTATTCCCTTTTGTTGCCCTTGTTTTATTGTAGTTATTGATGCTGCTGTTGTTAGATAGGACAAAGAGAAATGGAGAGAGGAGGGGAAGACAGAGAGGGAGAGAAAGATAGACACCTGCAGACATGCTTCACCGCCTGTGAAGCCGGGAGCTCAAACCGGGATCCTTAGGCTTGTTGTGCTTCCCGCCACAGGCACTTAACCCTCTGCACTACTGCCCAACTTTATAAAGTTATTTCTGACATCTTAAAAATATGTATTGTGTTGGTTTTATTTATTGGATAGAGACAAATTGAGAGGAATGGGAGAAATAGGGAGAGAGATAGACACCCACGGCACTACTTCAAGATCTGGAAGCTCCCCATCTGCAGATGGTGACCAGGGGCTTGAACCTGAGTTCCCAGGAATGGGAGCATGTTTAATCAACCAGGTGCAGCCACGCCTGGCCCCTATCTTTAAAGCATTCTTTTTTTTTTTTTTAATATTTATATATTCCCATTTGTTGCCCTTCTTGTTTTATTGTTGTTGTTATTGATGTTGTTGTTGGATAGGACAGAGAAATGGAGAGAGTAGAGGAAGAGAAAGATAGACACCTGCAGACCTGCTTCACCTGCGGACCCCTCCTGCAGATGGGGAGCTGGGGTTCGAACAGCATTCTATCTTCTTTCCCTAGGCCAATTGTAAATTTCATCCTATGGGTTCTATTTTGCAAGGGCCAATATTTATAAACAGAATTATGTAATGATCTTCTATTTACTCTACATTATAAAAATATTTGTTATATTGTGATTTGCGTATTTTATATAATTTATATATAGTTATCTTTTACCATTTATTGTGAGATTAAAAACATACAAATACATACAAATACAAATAAATAGTGTAGGACATGATAAAGTTAATGAAAACAGTATCTTGTTTTCTAGTAGCTAAAGTAACTGCTTGTCTTTATTTGTTGAAATTTCAGTGTTTACTTTTTGAAGATAATTCTTCCCTGAACTGTTCCCAAACAAATATACTCAGAACAAAAATGTAAGGATTCCCAGCCACATGCAAGTGGAGAACAGTGAATTGTATGAGTTATATGGCACCTTGTCTCTGTTGCTGCTACACTGGAATTCTGCTCATTGTTGTCATTATGATACCTGTGTAGTGTCCTTTAGGTTTGCGATATTGGCTAGGTGTAGAGTTCAAGATGAACACTTTAGTTCTTTCTCATCAGTTGTGCCCCAGTATTGTGCAATTTGGATTAGATCTTTAGGGGTTTCTAGCTAGAGCCTCAGACTGTACTAAAATTAGTCATCGCCCCCCCCTTGCCATTATGTAGTGACATTTTTCTTTCTTTTTAAAAAATATTTATTCCCTTTTGTTGCCCTTGTTTTTTTATTGTTGTAGTTATTGTTGCTGTTATTGATATTGTTGTTGGATAGGACAGAGAGAAATGAAGAGAGGAGGGGAAGACAGAGGCAGAGAGAAAGACACCTGCAGACCTGCTTCACCATTTGTGAAGCGACTCACCTGCAGGTGAGGAGCTGAGGGTTCAAACCAGGATCCTTACACCGGCCCTTGAACTTTGCATCACGCGCGCTAAACCCACTGCAATACTGCCTGACTCCTGAAATTTTTCTTAAGTTTGGAACTGTTTCTGTATACTGCAGTCAGTATCTACAGATGGCCTGTAGGGGCCTTAGCCATCTTTTTCTTTAAGGGAATGGTGTGGGGAGGGGAAATAGTGAAAAATCTCTTTAGGCAGGAGGGATAGCATGATAGTTATGCAAAAGACTTTTATGCCAGAAGGCCCCAGAGGCCCCAGATTGAATCCCCTGTAAGCTAGAGTTGAGCACTACTTTGGCTTAAAAAAAAAAAAAAAAAAAAAGCAAGAAAAATGTCTTCAATGGTCTCCCTGGCTACTTCCTCTCCTTGGGGGTAGCCAGTTGAATCCATTCTTCATGCAGCCTTGCTGTTAGGCATCTTTCAGGTGACTAACTTGATTCTCTAATCAACTCGAATAAACTGGCACCTTGTATTTTTCTTTCTGTTTTTGGATTAAATTATTAGACAGTGTGCACCATTCTCTCCCTCCATCCCCACCTCCACCCCAGTTAATGAGCTGTTTAGTAGGTAGGTGGCCAGCAACTGTAATAGTTTCTTTATATTATGTTTTTGACAATCTAATGGTAGTGAACTTCCTTTTGGTAATGAATTTTGTGACAAAAAATAGAATATATCCTTTAATTATAGTTATTACTACTTACATTTGGGAAATTAGTGGATATATGTACTATTTGAAGACCTGAATTGCTGGCCTGTTGTTGAAATTGTGACTATTACGACAGTTTTTTAAGCACTTTGTAGTGACCTTATATTTGTTTTATACTTGATTTATTAGATAATACTTGATTTTCTTTAATTTGAGGCACTAATATAATTTTAAAAAGCTTTGAAATGGTCAGTTGTCAATGAATGTTTTTTTTAATTGATCCATATATAATTGAGTCTTCTCATTTCTTAGGTTTGAAAGCAAAGATAGTAAGGAGCTTTGAAGTTGCCCCAGATGGGTCTTTCTTGCTTATAAATGGTGTTGCTGGGTATTTGCATTTGCTGGCAATGAAGGTGAACCATTATTATTCTTTTGGGATGGTCTTGAACCACAAATTGTGATTTCCTTAATTTTACATATTAAGTAGAGGAACTTTGGGAGAAGTTGGGGCTACTGGGGGGGGGGGGGTGAGGATAGGGAAAAACAAAAAACTGTTTTATTTGATTTTAATGAGAGATTGGTAGATACAGGAAGAAAGACCAGAGCACTGTTGGACTCTGGCTTATGATGGTGCTGGGAATTGAACCTGGGGCCTTGGGGCCTTAGGGCCTTAGGCATGAAAATCTTTCTTATAACCATTACACTAGGTTGTTTACACAGTGTGATTCTTCATGTACCTCTGAACAATACTTGTCTTTTTTTCTTTTCTTTTTTTTCTTTTTAGACTAAGGAATTGATTGGTAGCATGAAAATTAATGGAAGGATTGCAGCATCCACATTCTCTTCAGATAGCAAGAAAATATATGCTTCTTCAGGTGAGATGACGATAAGAAGATGCTTTGGATGTGTCTATATTTCAGATTAATCAAAGTTCTGTTCTTATAATATATCTCAATGAAATGTGGAAACTTTTTCTAAAAGCTCAACCTGGGCCACTCTTAAGCTTTATAGTCAGTAATTGTCATTGCAATGTATTTTTATCAGTGCATGTAAGATGTGTCTTGGGCCAGTTTCTAGACCAAGGACATTTGTGGTAGCTCATTATTTGTAGTTCCTTATACTATTTAAGAGTAGATGGAGAATGCATTGTCAGTTTATTTGCCTTTCAAGTTTAATGCAAAATTTACCAAACTTCTTGATTTTATTTCTTCTATTCAGCGGATGGAGAAGTTTATGTTTGGGATGTGAACTCTAGAAAATGTCTTAACAGATTTATTGATGAAGGCAGTTTATATGGGTTGAGTATTGCTGCGTCCAGGAATGGACAGTATGTGGCTTGTGGGTAAGTAAAGAGAAGCTTTTTATAATCTGATCAAATTATCCTGATGGGAAAGTACTAAAAAATTGAATATAGTGGATAGTACTTGAGTGGTTTATATTTATAAGTTATTTAGTAATATTGTTTATAAGCTCTTAAGCAGAGGAAATTCTGGACTTCTTAGTATGTTCATTGCACTTGATTATTTTTTTAAATAGCCATTTGATCATATAAATTTTTTTTATGACTGCTTTTATTTTCTTGGCCTTGATGAAGAAGTAGATAGGTTAATCTTTGCATTTGTAACTTTTTTAGGGGTCAAAAGAGAGTTCATCTAGTAGAATTGTGCCTCACCTGGGGACCCCTGGGTTTGAGCCTGAACACCACATGGGAGCGGAGCACGATGGCCCTAGGGAAAGCTCCATGGATGGTGATCCTATGGTGTTTCTGTTTCTTCAGTAAGGACACTGTTGGCTAGAGAGTGGTAGATGTGTGTATGCATAAAGTCCTAATAGACAACAACAAAAACTTTTGGTTGTTAATTTTTTTATTCTTCATCTTCTCTCATAAGCACTGTTCAGCTGTGGCTTATGGTAGTGTGGGGGATTGAACCTAGGACTTTGGAGCCTCAGGCATGAGAGTCTGTTTACACAACCATTATCCTATCTACCCCCACCCAACCTTTGTTTTTTATTTCTCTGTATTAGTAAAGCTATTTAAATAATGCCTAGGACCGTATGTTAGTTATTCAGATTTTGTGTCTCCCGTATGTACGTGGTATAAATTTCTCTTTCCTTTTTTTCTCAAAAGATTAAAAATAGTTTCCTGCAATCCTAAACTCACATGCATACCAAACCACTAATAAGCATCTGTAATTTTGGAATTCCCAGAGTGGATCTTTTTTAGACAGTTGCAGTAAACATATGAATTCATACAGAGATTTTAGTGAGGTCCTCCTTGGGTAGTAGGTCAAGTAGGTGTTGCTATCTTCATATTGGAAATTGACCAGTTATTACTGTGGGACCTGAGGGGAAAGGAAAGTAGAACTAAGCTGTGGAGCATGGAAAAAGAGTCAAAGCAGTGCCATGACAGTAGGACAACATGAGCTCAGCATTTGTCAGAGTACCTTATGAAAGTGATTCATAATTAGCCAATGTAGGGTTAACACTCTTCAAATGAAAATGGGTGTCTAAACATTATTATAAGTAATTGGAAACAAATATATTTGTGGAACAAATAAGCTACTCTCTTTCTTCCTTTTTTTTTTTTTTTTTTTTTTTTGGGCATTACTTATTTATTCTCTTAGGGGCCAAATAGGAATGAATCTAATATTAGCAGTTTAAATTTACCTGATTTGTATTGGTCCTAGAGGTCAAACTCAGGGTCTCATGTATTCAAGGTAGATACGATAACCTCTGAGCCATCTCCCCTGCTGATTTATTGTTATTATTTAAAAAAAAATTTTATAATAAAGTTTATTGCTAAAGCTAGTATAAAAATAGGTTTCTGCATAGCAGAAGAATAAAAGCCAGAGATGCCCCCTCTAGCCCCTGGATTATGCAAAGATTCTGGGTGTATCTAATACTATTTTAAAAAAATTACTAACTTATTTTGCCACCAGGGTTTTTATTGGAGTTTGGTGCCAGCACTGTGACTCCACTGCACTCTCATGCTGTTTTTCCACACACCCCCACTCCTTTATAGTTTATTTTTCCACCCCCCCACTCCTTTATATTTTATTTGATTGGAAAGGGAAATTGAGAGGGAAAAAGAGAGATACCTGCAGACCTGTTTCACCACTCATGTAGCTTGTTTGCCCCCTGCTGGTGAGGAGTAGGGGCGCAAGCCTCGGTCCTAGGGCAATGAGTACATGCAGTCTGGTGCATAACCACTCCATGCTGCCCCTCAATTTATTTTAAACTTGAGTGCAAGCCAGCAAGTGTTCATTATCCATGGAGTTCCAGCTTGTTTTCTTCTTTGGGGGAAAAAGATGTGTGTAGCTTTTTAAGTCACTGGTTCCTTGATAATATGATTTTTGTAAATATCAATTTGTGACATTGACTCTGTATTCAATAGATTGTGAGAGCCCTTTTGGTTGTTTTTAATGTGCTGTTGTTTTCTTTTTGCAGTTCTAATTGTGGAGTGGTAAACATATACAGTCAAGAATCTTGTCTCCAAGAAACAAATCCAAAGCCAATAAAAGCTATAATGAATTTGGTAACAGGTACTAATTCTCTGGCTTTCAACCCAACTACAGAAATCTTGGCAATTGCTTCAGACAAAATGAAAGAAGCTGTCAGATTGGTAATGTTTCCTTATTTTTCTCTTTCTCTTTATTACTGATAAAGAAAAAGATTAACAAGAAATATCTATTACTTCAAAAAGTAGCTTTTACAGTGTAGAAATTATTAGCATTATAACTTTTGGATGTGGTTGTGGAAATATGCTAGCGACCCAATTTGTATTTTTTCAGTTCTTTTGTAACAGCTGTGTTAACTATTCTTAACATTTCTTATGTGTGATCTTCATTTTTCAGAGGTTTCTTTCTGCATGTATATTAAGGACTTTGTGTGTGTGTGTGTGTGTGTGTCATACACTTGGTTTCTCTGCAGTTCTCTTTAATCTGCCTTTTTGATGACTGGATAATGAGCAATTAGAGACAATTCTTAGATTATGAGAACAGCTTGACCTTGAAAGGAGATACAATAGTGTGAAAGTAGACTGCAATTTAAATAGTTTAATAGGGACTTGGAACTAGTTCACCAAGTAGAGTGCACATTACCATCCATGCTTGTGGCCCTGTATTCAGGCCCCAGCACCACAAATTGGGGTAAAGGAGCTCAGTGGATAGTGGAGCATTGTTGGTATCTCTCCCTCTCTAAACAAAACAAAAAAAAAATTGAGGCTGTGTGGTCATTCAAAAGTGTTGTATGTACCCATGGCCTTGAGTTCATTCCCTGGCGCCACATAAAAAGCGAATAAATATAAGTAAATGAATAGTTGGTCAGTACTGTGGCTATACCTCTGTGCCTGTTAGGATGACTAAGTACATATTTGTATTCATGGTTAAGAATTATTGTAGAGACCTCCTCCTCTTCCTCCTCCTCCTCTTCTTCTACTTCTTCCTCATCTTTCTCCTCTTCTTCTACTTCCACCTCCTCCTCTTTCTCCTCTTTCTTCTTCTACTTCCTCCTCCTCCTCTTCCTTCTCCTCTTTCTTCTTCTACTTCATTTTCCTCTTCCTCCTTCTCTTCTTCTACTTCCACCTCTTCCTTCTCTTTCTTCTTCCTCCTCCTCTTTTCTTTCTTCCTCCAGGGTTGTTGCTGGGGCTCTGTGCCTATACTACAAATCCTCTGCTCCTGGAGGCCTTCTTTTTTCCCATTTTATTTGACAGGACAAAAAGAAATGGAGAGGATAACACAGAAGGAGAGAGACAGAGAGATACCTGTAATAATACCATCTCACCACTAGCGAAGCTTTCCCCCTGCAGGTGAGGACCAGGGGCTTGAACCCAGGTCCTTGCACATTGTAACGTGCTCAACCAGCCACCAGGTTCCACTTGCTGTCATGATGCCAACCGGACTTGGGAGAGAACCCCATCAATGTGTCCTGGAGCCCCACCTCCCCAGAGCTCTGCCCAACTAGGGAAAAGAGAGGCAGGCTGGGAGTATGGATCGACCTGCCAATGCTCATGTTCAGCGGGGAAGCAATTGCTGAAGCCAGACCTTCCACCAAAAAAAAAAAAAAAAAAAAAAAAAAAGCTCACACCTTACCATGTTCAAGGACCCACGTTCAAGCCCCCAGCCCCCACTTGGAGGGGACAAGTTTCACAAGTGATGAAGCAAATGTCTCTCTCTTCCTCTTTCTTAATCTTTTCTCTCTCTTTCAAAAATGAACAACAACAAAAATACTGTAGAGTTAACAGTCAAAGCAAGTGACTACTACAGAGAAAGGATATAATTCAAACTAATGGAGGAAAAAGGCCCATGGGGCAAAATCTGGAGGAAACCAGGCCCAGGCTTTCAAGAATCTTCTAGTGAGTCACACATGGCATATTTAACTCCAGCAATGAATTCTGACATGTGCTAAGTGTTAGTTACCAGAAAATCTCACCAGGTTTTTATTTTGGGTTGCTCACATCCTCTGTATATATCATGTTCCAAAAATTATAGTAGACTCCCAGAAATAAAGGCAGGTGTTCATTATAAAGCATAGTGTACAAATGATTTAGTCACAGCCATTTTTATCATTCAGGAGGAAATTTCACATTAGTGTAAGGAACTATTTACTTGTCAGGTCTCCAGAGGCCAGTTTAGGACCACTCTTGCAAGCTTTCTTTCCTAAGGATACTGACATGCTGGTGTTAACTCTCTTCTGTCTAGCTTCAGAGTTCAGTTTAAATGTCAGTGTATCTCCGTGAAGTTCTGTACCCTCAGGCAGAACTGATTTCTTTATTCATTTAACAGTATTTTACTCTAGGCACCACTATATAGGTGGCATAGAACTTAGATTCATACTGTGCTGCTACCAGTATATTTTACAGAAACTTTTTTTCCTGCTCTATCAGCAAAACGATTTGCATACTTCATCAGCTTTT
Organism: Erinaceus europaeus; assembly: GCF_950295315.1. Lineage (NCBI taxonomy): Eukaryota > Metazoa > Chordata > Mammalia > Eulipotyphla > Erinaceidae > Erinaceus > Erinaceus europaeus. Next base: position 56,016,066 of record NC_080173.1, read on the forward strand.
TTTTTTTTTTTTTTTGGTACTGGGGGGTCTTCTGCCTGTGTGATTCCACTGTTCCTAGTGGATTCTTCTCCCCTTTATTTTTCTTTTTCCTTTTTTAATTTCAGAGGTGGAGACGAGAGAGAGGAAAGATACCATAGCGCCACAGTTCATGGAGTCCTCCCATAGTGCCATGTATGGTATTGAGGGCTTGAATGCAGGTCCTTGAGGGTGGCAGAATATCAGCTGTCCCGGGGTAAACTATACTGACCCTAATACTTCAGCACTATATAATAGAATATAGTGTACAGAGATTTACAATAAAGTCTGTTTAAAAAAATTGAACTGAGTAACCCTTGGGATTCACACACCCAAATTCAATAGCTACGGAATGACTGGACTGCTTATAGGTTCTTATTTCTTATTAGCATTTTAATGCCTTTCCAATGGAATTCCTTGGAATCCTAGAATATGTATAGAACCTCAAGTGTAAAGCAGGGTAAGGAGGAGGCTGAGGCCCTGCATTATAGAGAGCAGTTTTGTAATTACCTATGATGTATATTGACATTTATCATAAAGTTTTCTTTGAGGGGAAAACATATCTTACTAGAAAAGATTTAGAAAGTACAGCATTAGGGGCCGGCTGGTGGTGCACTTGATTGAGTGCACGTTACAGTGCGCAAGGATCCAGGTTTGAGCCCTTATCCCTACTTGCAGTGGGAAAGCTTTGCAAGCGGTGAAGCAGTGCTGCAGGTGTCTCTCTGTCCCTCTCCCATTTTATCTCCCCTCCCCTCTCCTCTTGATTTCTGGTTTGGTTATCTCTATCCAGTAAATAAATAAAGATAATTAAAAAAATTAAAAAAGAAAGTACAGCATTGTGTTTAATTGCCTCTGTTAAACAAATCATTTGATAAATAAGGAAATACTCTTAAGTAGTCTTAAAATCTCCGCTCTAATAGTAGTGGTAGACTGGCACATGCAGCTCTGTCATTTTGATAGCTGGAATTGTTTCTGAGAACTGTTTCCTCTTGGCATAATATATTCTGCAAGATGCCTTATCGTTAGTTATGCTAGTTTGCTTCAGTGATCATGACAGCATTTATGTTTTTTTATTATGGCAAAATCACATGAGGAATTCATTAGTAACAGCCAAATTTCATTTTTGAAATGGTAGTCAACCATAATATAATGAAAATAAGCCAGGCATAGCAGCTTCACGATTCCTCAGTGAAACAGTGTTAGTATCGTTAAGGCAGTCTCTTATAATCATCCAGTCATTATCCCAGCACACAACACTGAATATAAATCTAAGCTATTGCACAACAAGAGACGATAAAGTTAAATTGTTAATGTCTAATCTTGTATCTAGTAGAAGGCTGTAGAACTTCTCCATTACGTTAAGAATGGTCGAGCCTTACCTTTTGGGTTTTGCTGTCAGAGCCTTTAAATCTAATGACAGAAATGTGTTGGACATAGAAGGAACTACCTGGCTTAAAGAATGTGGCTTACAGGGGGCGGGTGGTGGTGTACTGGGTTAAGCACACATAATACAAAGTGAAAGGACCCATGTATATATCCTGGTTCAAGCCCTCAGGTCCCCACCTGCGTGGGGGGTGGGATGGGGGGTGTGTGTGTCAATATACAAGTGGTGAAGCAGATCTGCAGGTGTTTATCTTTCTCCCTTTCTGTCTTGTATATTGTATATTGTATATTCCCCTCTCAGTCTCTCTCTGTCCTATCCAAAAAATTGAAAAGAAATAGCCACAGGAGCAGTAGGTTCATAGTGCAGGCACCAAGCCCCAGCAATAACCCTGGAGGCAAAAAAAAGCAATGGGCCTTTTTTTTTTTTTTTTTTTCCAAGTGTTTCAGCTACTTGTGTCACTTCACAGGCCCAACTGTAGCTTCTAATACAAGTTCACTAAGAGGTTAGAGCATGACTGGGTTCTGACTGGGGGTGGGGGACAAGATATACTAACTTCGTTAGAAATTACACTGGGGAAGTAGTGCAGCGGGTTAAGCCGACATGGCGTAAAGCACAAGGGCCGATGTAAAGATCCCGGTTCGAGCCCCCAGTTCCTCACCTGCAGGGGAGTTGCTTCACAGGCAGTGAAGCAAGTCTGCAGGTGTCTCCCCTTTTCTGTCTCCCCTTCCTCTTGATTTATCTCTGTCCTATCCAACAACGATGACATTGATAACAATAATAACTACAACAACAGAAAAAAACGGGCAACAAAAGGGAAAATAAATAAATATTTTTTAAAAAAGAAATTATACTGGGAAATGTTGCCAGTAGATGTTTTGTGTGCCTTCATTTACAGATAATAGAGGAAATAAATTAATAAATTTAGAGACCAGAAGATAACTCACTCAGAGCACATTCCTTGTTGTGCATGAGGTCCTGTATTTGTGCCAGCACCATGCAGCTGTTGGGGGGTGGGGGAGTCCCACTATGGTAAAGTACTGCTGTGATGTCTTTTTGTTTTTTCCCTATATTCTCTTTCCCCATTCTTCTCTCTCTAATTTATTATCTTTATTTATTTGATAGGGACAGCTAGAAACTGAGAGGAAGAGGGGCCTAGAGAGGGAAAGAGACAGACATCTGGAGCATTACTTCACCGCTTGCAAAGCCCCCCCCCCCCCCCCCCCCCGTAGGTGGAGACCAGGGGCTTAAACCTGGGTCCTTGCACATTATAACATGTACTCAAACAGGTGCACCACCACCCAGCCTTCTCCACTCTTCTCTAAAAAGTAGAAAATGAGAAAATACAGTGCAGGAGGCACTGGGTTTGAACCCAGCACAACATGGGAAAAGCTGGAATGGAACTGGAGGAGCTTCACAAATGGTGGAGCGACATTATAGTGTCTCTTTCTCTTTCCTTCTTTCTTTTCCTTTTATTTTTATTTTTTTCTTTTTATTAATTGTGGTACTCCATGTTGGCTTCAGGTAATCATTACCACTTTCCCACCCACTATGGGACTATGGGGGTGATTCTTTTTTTTTTTTTTGAAGTTTTTTTTGTTTGTTTTTGTTATCTTTATTTATTGGATAGAAACAGCCAGAATTGAGAGGGAAGGGGGGTGATAGAGAGGGAGACAGACAGACACCTGCAGCCCGCCCTGCTTCACCACTTGTGAAGCTTTCCCCCATAGGTGGGGACCGGGGCTTGAATCTGTGTCCTTGCACTTGAACCTGTAACACCTTGCGCACTGGTGCACTCAACCAGGTGCGCCACCACCTGCCCCCCCCCCCCTTTTTTTAATCTCTGGGGCTCAGTGCCAGCACGCTTCTGCTGTGCCTACTGTTCATATTTTGATTTTTCTAAAACACTGGCCTGTTTTATTAAGTCCTTTGAGTAAGAATATACTCAAGATTTTAAAGGGATCTGTACAGAGTAATAGCTAAGACTTTTAAAAGATTAAATCAAGTAGCTTTAATGGGCCAGGAGGAGTTCTTGTTAGCTTTAAAGCCCTTGCATTAATGTCAGACTTTTTAGAATCTACTTTTTGGATAACTTAATAATGAAAAATGAATGGGAGAGTTACTGTAAACTTTAAAAAATAATAGTGGTCAACAGAGAGAGTAGAACCTAGTAACTGAAATGTTTAGTGGAGAAGGCTTCACCCATTACTTGTCTAAATGAAAATTACCTTGGTAGACAGTATAAAAATCTTATCTGAAGGTGTGGAGAATGACAATGAAAGTGCATATCTGAGTGATAATTCTGTGTTTAAATTTAATATTTCTGGAAGAGCTAGAAAACATTTGAAATTGAATTATTAATGTACTCATCTATTTAAGGTAACTGCTTATGTGGTTGGGGTATAGTTATTCACAAATTGGATATTGTTTTGTCAAAGTCTTAAAACTTAGGCCCATTTTTCCCAGAAGCAGGCTGGTCTTGTGAGGTAAGCTTTTGGCTCTTACTATATCAGAACAGTTTCACTTGGTGAACCACATCTACATCTTTCTCAGAGAGAGATGGCAGAAGATGAAGAATATATTACATAGCTGACAACTGTAGGTGTAAAAAGGAAAGTATATGATATTGAAATACTTGATGTGATTTTGCCTAGGCTTCAATAAACCTTGTATTCTCTGACACACTAGCAAAAGTGATGCTGCCTTTAAAAAATTTGAATACTTCCCATTCTTTCTCTTCCCTCTCAGCCAATAGCACTTTAAAAATCAAGTTTTTTTTATTATTATTTTTTTAATATTTATTTTATTTATTTATTCCCTTTTGTTGCCCTTGTTTTATTGTTGTAGTTATTATTGTTGTTGAATAGGACAGAGAGAAATGGAGACAGGAGGGGAAGACAGAGAGGAGAGAAAGATAGACACCTGCAGACCTGCTTCACCGCCTGTGAAGCGACCCACCTGCAGGTAGAGAGCCGGGGTTCGAACTGGGATCCTTATGCCGGTCCTTGTGCTTTGCGCCACCTGCGCTTAACCCGCTGCGCTACAGCCCGACTCCCAAAAATCAAGTTTTAATTTCAAAACACTTCGCTGCATTAAGCTGTTATTTCATGTACACTACAATGAAAATGAACTTTTTATTTCAGCAAAAGGAATGAATAAATTTATGAAAGATGCAGTATTTAAAGTTTCCCCCCCTCTACAGGTTCACCTTCCATCTTGTACAGTATTTTCAAACTTCCCAGTTGTTAAACAGAAACATCTTTCTCTTATTCATACCATGGATTTTTCACCCAGAAGTGGATACTTTGCCTTGGGAAATGACAAGGGCAAGGCCCTGTTGTATAGGTAGGTACTACTTATGTTAAAAAGTCAAAAACACCTTTTTTTGAAAATGTGAAGAGGAACTGTTATAGTCTCAACTTTAAAACAATATAATTTATTTTTAAATTTTTTTTCTTATTTCCCTTTTGTTGCCCTTGTTGTTTCATCATTGTTGTTAATATTATTGTTATTGATGTCGTTGTTGGATAGGACAGAGAGAAATGGAGAGGAGGGGAAGACAGAGATGGGGAGAGAAAGACACCTGCAGACCTGCTTCACCACCAATGAAGCGACACCCCCTGCAGATGGCAAGCTGGGGGCTCGAACCGGGATCCTTACACCAGTCCTTGCATTCTGCGCCACGCCGGGACGCTGGTGGTGCACCTGGTTGAGCACACATGTTACTTTGTGCAAGGACTTGGGTTCAAGCCCCTGGACCCCACCTGCAGGGAGAAAGCTATGCAAGGTGGTGAAGCAGTGCTGCAAATGTCTCTCTCTCTATCACCCTCTTGATTTCTGGCTAGCTCTAGCCAATAAATAAAGATAAAAAAGTAAAATATTTAAAAGAAGAAGACAAGTTACCACTGTAAGTTTGGTTAGCATTCATTACCAAACATAATTACATAGGAAAAAAAAGTCTTTGCTGCCATTAGAACTCAGGATATCTATTGCTTTGTCTCTTTTATTTAGCAGTATCACCCCTTCCTTTTTTTTTTTTTTTTTCTCAGTTTGGGCTCTTATCTATTTATTTATTCATTTATAAATAATACCGACAATTGGAAATCTATTTATTTATTCATTTATAAATAATACCGACAATTGGGAGTCTGACGGTAGTACAACAGGTTAAGCACAGGTGGCACAAAGTGTAAGGACCAGCCTAAGGATCCCAGTTCCAGCCCCCAACTCCCCACCTGCAGGGGGCGTCTCTTCACAAGTGATGAAGCAGGTCTGCACGTGTCTGTCTTTCTCTCTTGCCCTTTCCTCCCCATCTCTCTCCATTTCTCTCTGTCCTATCCGGCAATGACAACAAGAATAACTACAACAATAAAACAATAAGGGCAACAAAAGAATAAATACGTATTTAAAAAAATTAAAAAATAATAATAATGACAATACCATAGGCTAAGAGGGGTATAGTTCCACACAATTTCCACCACTGAGTTCCTTATCCCATCCTCTCCATTGGAAGCTTTCCTGTTCTTTATCCCTCTGGGAACATGGGTCATTAATGGGGTATAGAAGGTGGAAGGTCTGACTTCTGTAGTGGCTTCTCTGCTGAACATGGGCATTGGCTGGTCAGTCCATACTTTCAGCCTGTCCCTGTCTTTCCCTAGTGGGGCAGGGGTCTGGAGAGGTTGGGGTCTAGGGTACATTGAGAAATAAGACTCTTATAGAGTTTTGGTTATAAATGAGAATTTCCTTTTTCCTAAGCTCCAAAAGCCATTAGAGTCTTCATTAGAGCATTATTCTCTAGTGAGACTGTTCCTAGTAAGAGGCCTGTATGATAGTATTATAATAGGATACGACTGACCAGGCATTTTCTTTTATTTATTTGTTTATTTATTCCCTTTTGTTGCCCTTGTTTTACTGTTGTTGTTATTGATGTCATTGTTGTTGGATAGGACAGAGAGAAATGAAGAGGAGGGGAAGACAGGGGGAGGGAAAGATAGACTTCTGCAGACCTGCTTTACTGCCTGTGAAGCGACTCCCCTGCAGGTGGGGAGCTGGGGGCTTGAACCGGGATCCTTACTCCGGTCCTTGTATTTTGTGCCAGCTGCGTTAACCCGCTGTGCTACCGCCCGACTCCCCTGACCAGGCATTTTCGAGACCCCAACTTGATGCATTTATCTAAAATTTATCTGAGGAATTAGTATTAAGATCCTTCAGAATGTCAGATTGAAGAGTCTCTTAGTATAGCTTCCTGATAAAGATGATTGTAATTGTCTTTTCCTCACCTGAAATCCGAGTTTCATTTTGTGATCTGATTAATAATTCTCTGGCTAATCATGAAGTTGTTTGATGGGTTTGCTTTCCTTTTTCAGGTTACACCATTACTCAGATTTCTAAAGAAATTATTTGAAGTAAGTAAATTCTTTATTTTTGCCATTCATTTAATCCATAGAAAGGAACAGATTTAACAGAAAAACTGTCTTCAGTTGTAATTAAAGCTTAAATAAACTCCAGCCCTCTTATTCTGTATGTATGTATGTATGTATGTATGTATGTATGTATGTATGTATGTATTGAGATAAAAAGTGATACTGGTGGCCTGCCCCTGGTTATTTTTAGTAAGTTTAATTCATCAATGTTGCTGCCCTGTTATTTTAAATTTTAGGACAGACTTCCTTTACCAGTTTGGCCTTGATGGTTATTATTATAATTATTTTGCCACCACCACTCGTGACTGTGTTTCAAGACTCAGGGAGGGAGAGACAGACCATCATTGAAGCTTCTTCCAATGTGATGTGGGCAGGGGTCAAACCTGGGCCACACTATTCAAGTCAGATATTTTGCTGACTCTCAGCATGACGTTGGATATAAGATAAGGTAGTAGTTCTGGGGTTGAGTTTTGCACTTGTCCTGTCCACTACAATCGGTCATTTATTTCATCTTTGAGATTCACTAATATTGAGGAGAGGCTTTGGGAAAGTATGCATAGATTTAATTAAGGGAAAGAATTTTGAAGGTAGAGGAACTTGAAGAACTTGAAGAACACTTTCCAGGTGTTCTGCACTCCCTGCATTGCCAATACTTACTAGTTGATGACTAGCAACTATAAATCAAGTGTATGACTTTTTTTTTTTGGTTCTTTCCTTAGATCCAGTAGAGCTGCATGAGAAGCCCATCCTGATATATCTTCCCAGAAACTTTCCTGAATGTGTGATTGTATGTGGATAGTGATTTATTAAGCCATCTGTGTTTACTTATCAAAAAAAGTCTTAATAAACATACAGCAACTTTTGTTTTGAAAATAAATGTAATTCTTTCCTTTCCACCCCTGCCCACACACAACTTGGATGCATCTATTTTAAGATGAATAACACCAGAGATTTGAAGTACCTGACTAGCTAAAAATAATACAGTCAGACATTTTCATATTTCATAATTCCTATTACTATTTCTCTCCTCCCAGCATAGATCTTTCCATGATTCAGGTAGTAGCTAACAGACTCTAGTGAGCTATGGAGGTCAGTTGGCTAGATATGAGAATGATGGTAATTCATGGAATGAAATTTGAATTTCCAGGTTTTCATAGTAAGGTAGTTATTGAAAAGAAAAAACAACCACCAACTTTTTGGGTTTAGTACTTCAAATAGTTACCACTGTTATTTGGGGGGTGGGGAAGAAGCATTTGAAAACCTGGCACACTTGTCCTACTAATATTAGCTATTTTTCTTATGGAAGTGTTCACTATTCCAACTTAAATATTTAGCTTAACACTGCTTACAAGTGGGTTCTGTATTCTTTGTCATAATGTAACTTTAGGCTAGTCCCTATGTTTCCTTGGAAAAATCAACTAACGGGGCCAGGCAGTGTCATACCAGGTTACAAACGTAGTGTGAAGTGCAAGGACCTGAGCAAGGATCCCAGTGTGAGCCCCCAGCTCCCCACCTGCAGGGGGGTTGCTTCACAAGCAGTGAAGCAGATCTACAGGTGTCTTAACTTCCTTTCCCCCCTCCCTGTATTCCCCTCCCTTCTCAATTTCTCCATGTCCTATTAAAAAAAAAAAGTCAAAACTGGCCATATGAGCAATGGATTTGTAGTGCAAACATCACGCCCCAGTGATAACCCTGGAAGCAAAAAACAAGAAAAAGGAAAAATCAGCAGACTATATTTTCTGTATTTAAGCAGTATTGAATGGATTAGATATGAGCAGTACTGAGTAAATCAAAACCTGTGCCCCACCTCTTTGCTAAAAAGCATAGGAAAGTATAGGAGGGGCCAAGCAGTGGTGCTCCTGGTTAAGCATACACATTACAGGGCATCAGTGTCTGGTTGCATGGGGGAGGGGGGGGGACAAAGAAGAGACCAGGAACTCCTGAAGGAGTGGAACGCAAATCTTTATTCACCAGTACACCCCAGAGTTGGGTGTGATCACAGCGGTTTAGGCCACATGGAGCTAGCAAAATGGCCACCTCCTACTATGCCCACCAGCCCTTCTCCAGGTCTTCTCTGGGTCAGGACTCAAGAGAAAAAAAAGGGGTGAAATAGGAACAGCAGCAGCAAGATTTATAGGGTAAAGAAGGAAGTGGCAAGTCAGACAGGGATTGGCTAGGAAAGGGGGTGGAGAGAGGAAAAAGACATGCTGGGAAGGTGGAAGTGTCTTTCCTTAGCAATTGTTGGATGGTTTTAACATGGTGGGGATCTTTCAGGCAAAACAATGATTATGTAAGCAGAGCAGGGGGGCTGGCTTTAAAGCCCAACCCACCAGGACCTTGGTTTAATCCCCTGGTCCCCACCTACAGGGGGAACCTTCATGAGCTTCATTGTTGCAGGTCTCTTTCCCTCTTTATCTCCCCACTCTCAATTTGTCTCTATCCAATAATTAAAGATTAAAAGGAAATTTATGTATAGGAGAATTTTTTTAAAAGAATTATTCATTAGAAAGATAGGAATGAGAGAAAGAACCAGACATCACTCTGGTACATGTGTTGCTGGGGATTGAACTCAGGACCTGATGGTTGAGAATCCAGTTCTTTATCCACTGTGCCACATCCCAGGAGAATGTTTTTCTTTCTTTTTTTTTTTTTTTTTTTTTTTTTGCCTCCAGGGTTATTGCTGGTGCTCAGCTCATAGTCTGCACCATGAATCCACTGCTCCTGGAGACCATTTTTCTCCCTTTTGTTGCCCTTGTTGTTGTAGCCTTGTTGTGGGTATTGTTGATGTCATTCGTTGTTGGATAGGACAGAGAAATGGAGAGAGGAGGGGAAGACGGGGAGAAAAAGATAGACACCTGCAGACCTGCCTCACTGCCTGTGAAGCGACTCCGCTGCAGGTGGGGAGCTGGGGCTCCAACCGGGATCCTTAAGCTGGTCCTTGCGCTTGGTGCCATGTGCGCTTAGCTGCACATGCTGCGCTACTGCCCGACCCCCAGGATAATATTTTTCTGTATGATGACTCTGACTGCCCAATTCCACCTACCTATATTCAAACAAATAGGTCAGTGATGAGTATATTCAGTCTTGACTTTTCTAGTTCTACTGGTAATGACATAGAACAATTTTGCTAATGTATTCTGTCATTTTCCTAAAAGAACATTTTCCACTAAGGGAAGCTATTGCTGTCCAATTGTGGAGGTACTTTCTCTTTCCCCTTTTCAGTAGCTTCTATAATAAGCAGTGCAAAAAATTTTCATGTTCCTAAAACAGGTTTGCTTGTTAGTGTTATTTCTCTCTTCAGTTGCTAGAGGGCAGCATTGCACTATGGGAATGATTGAAAGCAAGCGATACTGTTGCTTTTTTTTTTTTTTTTTTTTACCATCAGCTTGTCTTTAGCTTCAAGCTAAGTCATTGTTTTAAAAGTGGACACCAAACCTTACATGTACTTACCCTATGCACTTATATATATGGCTTTAAGAGTAAAAACTTTACAAAAATTTATCATTCTGGAAAAAAATGATGGAAACAGTTTAAATTTAAACTTAACATTTCAGGAACATTTTAATACTATACTAGGGGCTGGGTATGGAATCCCCAGGTCTGATTAATTTCCAACACAAATAAATAAGCTATCAATCCTGTCTTATCTTTTAGTGCTTTTTCTCCTTTATGGAAGTTGGGAATTTGAATTATGTTTTCATTGCTGCTTCTCACAACCAGAGTGCCTAGCTAACTCTTCAGTGAGATAAGAGCTACAATCATAAACATATTTACACAATTCTCTTTTTTAAAATATTCATTATTAGATAAAGACAGAAATTGAGAGGGGAGGGAGATAGAAACCTGCAGCCCTACTTTACCACTCTACTCCTGCAGCTGGGGACTAGGGGCTTTGTACACTGTAATGTGAGTGCTTACCCAGGTGTGCCACCACCTGCTCTCCTCTCTCCCCAACTTTTATTTAAAAAAAGAATGCTTCATGAATTTACATGTTATCCTTGCGCAGGGGCCATGCTGATCTTCTCTCGTCATTCCAGTTTTAGTATATGTGTTGCCAAAGCGAGCACCCAATATTTATTTATTTATTTATTTATTTTTACCAGAGCACTGCTCAGCTCTGGCTTATGGTGGTGCAGGGGATTGAACCTGGGACTTTAGAGCCTCAGGCATGAGAGTCTGTTTGCATAGCTAACCATTATGCTTTCTACTCCCCCCACAATTCTCTAGTGGCAGTTGCTGAGAGCATGCATGTGGAGGGGTAAGGGTTGATCTGTGAAGTGGTAATTTCATTATCCAGAGCCAGATAGGATAGATTCGGGTTTACTTGTAAAGATTAATTGACAAGTTGAAATCTAGTATGTTTTTATCTCCTATTCTGAGCTAATTCAACAAACTGAGGAATTACTGGTGTTTTGAACTAGTTTATATGAACAATTTATAGGTGTGAAGTCTTTTGCCATACTGGATGTTAAGTGTGCACTTGTACATTTTTGGTGAGGAGATGTTACATCTCTAAGTGCACAGAATGAAGCAGTCAGGTGCAGAGTTTTGATCTGCATATTCACATTTTAACTCAGAGGTAAGAGGCAAATGTTTGTAAAGTAAAGTGCATCCTCACACCTGCAGTTAGTTGTTAAGTTTGGGTTCCATTTTTTTATTATCTTTATTGGATAGAGACAGCCAGAAATCGAAGGAGGGATAGAGAGGGAGAGAGACAGAGAGACATCTGCAGCACTGCTTCACCACTCACAAAGATTGCCCCCTGCAGGTGGGGACCGGGGGCTCGGACCTGGGTCCTTGCACTGTAACGTGCGCTCAACCAGTTGCACTACCACCTGGCCCCTGGGTTCCACTTTTAAGCATCTCCAAATTCATTCTGCAAACATAAGAACATTATCTATTCTGTTATTCTTAATCTGAAGGAAATGGGGTCTAAGGTAAGAGGTGTGGGCAAAAGGCAGAAGGTGGAGAGTAGGAATAACATTAGACTCCCTGGCATCAATATACACCTTTAATTGTTTCTAAGGAATATATTTTCTTGTTGGAGGGAAGTCAGTATAGATTTGGAGAACTCTTATCCTAAAGCCATCCTTAAGTGGAGCAGTGTTTCTCATAGGAGGCTAAGCATTACAGCATGAGATACAGCACACACTCCAGTAGACTGTAGGGAGACTAGACTCTATGTTATGCAAAAAGTAATTTTGTTTCCTAATATACTATGGACTGTGTGGATACCTTATAAAGAAATGTGTATGTCAGGGATATATACTTAAGAACTTTCTAGGGAGTCGGGCGGTAGCGTAGTGGGTTAAGTGCAGGTGGCACAAAGAGTAAGGATTCAGGTTTGAGCCCCCGGCTCCCCACCTGCAGGGGAGTCGCTTCACAAGTGGTGAAGCAGGTCTGCAGTTGTCTTTCTCTCCCCCTCTGTCTTCCCCTCCTCTCTCCATTTCTCTCTGTCCAATCTAACAACGACGACATCAACAATAACTACAATAACAATGAAAATCAACAAGGGCAAAAAAAAAAAAAAGGGAAAATAAATAAATATAAAAAAAAAACCTTTCTAGGGAATTGTCCCTACCTTATTGCCGTGTCATATCTAACACTTCTACAAGCACATTTCCACCTTCAACTTTCCTAAAACCTAGTATTTTTTTATTACTATTCTTTTTTTTTCTCTTTGCCTCCAAGGTTATTGCTGGGGCTCGGTGCCTGTACTACGAATCCACTGCTCCTGTGGCTATTTTTTCAATTTATTTATTTATTTATTGGACAGGACAAATTGAGAGAGGAGGGAAAGAGAAGGGGAGAGAAAGATAGACACCTGCATACCTGCTTCAACGCTTTTGAAGAGACCCCCTCCTCCAGGTTGGGACGCGGGGGCTCGAACCGGGATCCTTGCGCCAATCCTTGTGCTTTGTACTATGTGCTTAATCCAGTGCCTCCCTTAAATTTTTTTTATATTTATTCCCTTTTGTTGTCCTTGTTGTTTTATTGTTGTAGTTATTATTGATGTCGTTGTTGTTGGATAGGCCAGAGAGAAATGGAGAGGAGGGGAAGACAGAGAGGGGGAGAGAAAGACACCTGCAGACCTGCTTCACCACTTGTGAAACAACTCCCCTGCAGGTGGGGATCTGGGGGCTCGAACTGGGATCATTACCCCAGTCCTTGCTTTGCTCCACCTGCACTTAATCTGCAGGGTTACCACCCAACTCCCATAAATTTTGTATTCTCTATAAGTAATCTCCCCTTCCCCGCCTTCGCCTTATTCACAGGGGTTGCTTGTGAGGACCTCCAGTAGATGCCTGAAACTGGATAGTACTAATTCTTTCACATAATTTTTTCCCTATATACACATACCTATGATAGTATATAGATTTGGCACCATAGGAGACTAATAGCAGTAAGAAATAGGACAGTTAGGGACCCACACAGTGCTGCACCCAGCTGAGGCACACATTATCATGTGCAAGAACCTGAGTTAGCCCCAGCTTTCCACCTGCAGGGGGAAAGCTTCATGAGTGGTGCAGCAGGTCTGCAGGTATCTTTCTCTATTTCTCTGTCCTATCAAATACAATAGGAAAAATAAAAAGGCCAGTCATACTGCAATGAAGTTATGTGGCAAAAATTCACATCATATTTTTGGACCACTATTAATGGATCTTTGAAATTGCAGGTAAAGAAAGACCCCTGTAATGTTGACTGCTCCATTAATCTAGTCACTTAACCAGGTTATCTGACAGACTTTAAACCTAGGTTTTTTTTTTTTCTATCCTTGTCTCTTACCACAAAGCCTATCAACTTTTTTTTCTAACCTTTCTCAATGCACGTCTTTAAACTCCTAACTTTTTTTTTAATTACTTCTGCTTCATACTTTTAAAAAAGTATTTATTTCCTTTTTGTTGCTCTTGTTTTTATTGTTGTAGTTATTGTTACTGATGTCATTATTGCTGGATAGGACAGAGAGAGTGGAGGGGAAGACACGGGGAGAAAAAGATAGACCTGCTTCACCACCTGTGAAGTGACTGACCTGCAGGTGGGGAGCTGGGGCCTCGAACTGGGATCGGGATCCTCATGCCCGTCCTTGCGCTTAACCTACGAGCTACTGCCCAACTCCCTGCTTCATACTTTCTTCACATTGCACCCAGAAGTTAACAAAACAAACAAAAAGAAAACAAACTCATTACAGAAAACTTCCAACAGTGGTCTGGGAGGTGGCACAGTGGATAAAGCGCTGGACTCTCAAGTGTGAGGTCCTTTGATCCCCTAGTGGGGTACACATGTACCAGAGTGATGTCTGGTTCTTTCTTCTATCCCTCTCACTAATAAGTAAAATATTAAAAAAAGGCGGGGGTAGATAGCATAATGGTTATGCAAAGAGACTCTCAAGCCTGAGGCTCCAAAGTCCCAGGTTCAATCCCCCGCACCACCATAACCCAGAGCTGTGCAGTGCTCTGGTATTTCTCTCTGTGTCTTTCTCTCTATATATCTCTCTCAAAAATAAAATAAATAAAATATTTAAAAAAAATTCCTACAAAGGAAAAATGGAATAGTAGAGTAAATTTTCATGATGGTATTATTCAGCCTTTGTTTTATTGTTGTTGTGGTTATTGTTGTTACTGCTGTCATTGTTGGATAGGACAGAAAGAGATCTAGAGAGGAGGAGAAGAGAGGGAGAGAAAGACTCCTGCAGACCTGCTTTACTGCTTGTGAAGTGACTCCCTGGCGGGTGGGAAGCCGGAGGCTCGAACTAGGATCCTTAAGCCAGTCCTTGCACTTTGTGACATGTATGCTTAACCCGGGGTGCTATCGCCCAATTTCCTTTTTTTTTTTTTTGACTTCTTTATTGGGGGATTAATGGTTTACAGTGTACACTTGACAGTAAAATACAAAAGTTTGTACATGTATAACATTTCCACATAACAATACAACCCCCACTAGGCCCTCCTCTGCCATCATGTTCCAGGACCTGAACCCACCCCCACAACCCCACCCCAGGTTTTTTTTTTTAATTTCTTTATTGGGGATTGTTTTACAGTCGACAATAAATGCAATAGTTTGTATATGCATAACAGTTTTCCACATAACAATACAACCCCCACTAGGTCCTCTGCCATCATGTTCCAGGATCTGAACCCTCCCCCACCCCACCCCAGAGTCTTTTGCATTGATGCAAACCACCAACTGCAGTCCAAGTTCTGCTTAGTGTTTTCTGTTCTTGTTTTTCAGCTTCTATGAGTGAGATCATCCCATATTCATCCTTTGGTTTCTGATTTATCTCACTTAACATGATTCCTTCAAGCTCCATCCAAGATGAGGTGAGGAAGGTGAAATCACCATTTTTAATAGCTGAGTAGTATTCCACTGTGTATGTATACCACAACTTACTCAACCACTCATCTGTTGTTGAACCACTGGCTTGCTTCCAGGTTTTGGCTATTACAAATTGTATTGCTATCAACATAGATATACACAAATCTTTTTGGATGGGCTCCTTAAGATATATATATCCAGAAGAATTGCAGGTTCATAGGATCAGTCCACTTCTAAGCCTTCTGAGAGTTCGCCAGACTGCACTCCACAGGAGTTAGACCAATTTACATCCCACCAGCAGTGCAAGAGGGTTCCTTTGTCTCCACAACTTCTCCAGAATGAGTTTTTTAAATTTATTTATTTGTTTATTCCCTTTTGTTGCACTTGTTTCATTGTTGTAATTATTGTTGTTATTATTGATGTCGTCATTGTTGGATAGGACAGAGAGAAATGGAGAGTGGAGGGGAAGACAGAGGGGGAGAGAAAGACAGACACCTGCAGACCTGCTTCCACCTGTGAAGCTACTCCCCAGCAGGTGGGGAGCCGGGGTGTTGTTAAAGTTCGGACGCTGGCCGGGCTAGCTTCTTGGCGGCAGACAGAGACTCAGAGACACACGGCTGGGCTGAGAAGCTGCAGTTTAATCTTTATTCTCGAACGGGCAAATCACCACACCATGTGCTTCTCCATCATTCTCTCTCCGCTGCTGCTGCTGGGACTCTGGACGTCCTTAGCATACGGGGCGGGGAAAAAGAGGGGCCCGAAACTAGCAAGGGCCAAACCATTTCTCTCAGAGGTAGGGGGAAGGGGGCCAAACCAATACGAAGAACACCAACACCGGGTGCTCAAATCGGGATCCTTATGCTGATCCTTGTGCTTTGTGTCACGTGCGCTTAACCCTCTGCGCTACCACCCAACTCCCCAGAATGATTTTTTTATAGTAAATGTGCCTTAAAAAAAACAAAAAACTTTTTATTAATGTACATTGTCTTCCCATGGGAGATTTGGAGTGACTTTTCAAAACATATAGTAAGAGGGAAAATATCAATGAATTAGCCTGGGGGACATGAAGATAGGATAGGAAATTATAATTCAAACTTATAGGCAATTTGTGGTTAAATTACTAAAATTGAACTTTTTTTCTGTAAGTTTTTGGTTCAAGAAATACTCAAGTATGTTTCCTGGAAAATGAATTTGAAGAAAAAGTAAAAGTCTTCATTTACCCTTGATGCTCCTGGGAACCTTGTTACTCATTTTAAAAGAGATTTACTTATGAGAGACTATAGTATTGTTCAGCTCTGACATAACGTGGTGCTGGGAACTAAGCTTTTAACCTTTCAGGTTTCAGGCATGTAGGTTCTTTGTTTTAACAAACAGAATATCTCCCCAGCCCAGGAACCTTGTTTTGTTCTATTTGGTTTTACCAGAGGACTACTAAACTGTGATATCTGGTGGTGCTGAGGGAACTTTTGGTTCCTCAGGCATGAAAGTCTTTCTTCATTACCACTATGCCATCTTCCCAGTCTCCAGGAGTCTGGTTAATAACAATTTGATATGCATCTTGCTAATGATTATTTATTTTGGTTATTGGGTCAAGTATATGTTCAGGTATATGAAACAAAACCTCACACAGTGATTTAAATCACATTGGAACAAATGGGAGCATTTATTTATTTATTCATTTTAAGTTTTATTAATGAGAAGGGGCTGTAGGAAGAGTCAAAGTATCACTCTGATGTGATGCTGGGCATCAAACTCAGGCTGTCATGCTTGAGAGTTCAATGCATCATCTCCTGGGTTACAGGAGCAGTCATTATTTAAGAGGTCTGGAGGTGACTGACTTGATTTCAAAGTCCCCAGGCTCAAATTTTCTCTGTTGGTATCTATGCCTGTGGTACACTTTGTGTTTCATGGCTGCAGTAGCTTCTGCATCTCTAATTGTGATCCTTACACCAGAGCATTCCAAGTCAGAAGAGAGGGGCCACCAGGAGAAAATGATCTCTTTCCTGGAAGGATTTACCTATGACAGAGGAGAGAAGAGAGAAACAGAGAGTCACTCTACCACATGTAGTATCAGGGAATTGAACTCAGAATCTCATGCTTTTAAGAGTACAACACTCATGTCCACTTGTGCTACCTCCTAGTCCACAAGGGCTTTTCTTTTAGATCAAAAGAAAAAGGTTTTCTTCAAAGTCTCCCTGCAGACATTCCTGGTTTTTTTGTTTGTTTCTATTTTTTGTTTGTCTGTTTCTGGCAGTAGAATCGCAGCTCCAATCACTGTCAAAGAGAACTATTTTTTCTCTTGATGATTTTGTTTTGGTGCTAATTTGGTTTACAAGGTTATAGATGTTTTTGGAGTATAATTTCACATATCTTCAAAATGTGGCACCACACCATACCACAGCATACCACATCACACCCATCATAGAGGACTAGTATCCTTCCACCAAAGTCTAGACTTTTCCCACCCTTGGGATCCCTTCCTCCCCAGACCTTTTGGTAATCTCAGATATGTAGTGTAATTTAAAGGTTTATCTTTAATTGTCTGTACTTTTTCTCATTGTATTTTTTCTTTTCTTTTCTTTTCTTTTCTTTTCTTTTCTTTTTTGCCTCTGTGGTTATTGCTAGGGCTCAGTGCCTGCACTATGAATCCACTGCTCCTGGAGGCTATATTTTTCCCTTTTGTTGCCCTTGTTGTTGATCATTGTTGTTATTATGATTGTTACTGCTGTCGTTGTTGGATAGGACAGAGAGAAATCGAGAAAGGACGGGAAGACCAAGAAGGGGAGAGAAAGATAGACACCTGTAGCCTGCTTCACCACTTGTAAAGCAAACCCCTGTAGGTAGGGAGCCAGGGTCTCGAACCAGGAGCCTTGCTCAGGTCCTTGAGCTTGGCGCCATCTGTGCTTAACCTGACCCCCCTTGGGTTTTTTTTTTTTTTTTTTAACCACATTTGAATGAGATAATTCAACATACTTTTTTTTTTTTAATGAGTTCTAATATTTCTTGGAGTTTTAGTGTAGTGTTTGTGAATTCCTTTAACTGAATGCTTATCTGAAAGCCTTTTCACTATTTTAAATCTGATTAATAACCTATCTGGGCAGAGTATTCTTGAGTGGTCTTTTCAAAACTTCAAATATATTTTACTAGTCCTTTCAAGTTTATTTTATATTTATTTATTTATTTTTACCAGAATACTACTTAGCTCTGCTTATGATGGGGTGGGGGAATTGAATCTGGGACTCTGGAGTCTCATCTATGAATGTCTTTGCATAACCATCATACTATCTCCTCTACCTCCATGTTATTTTTTTTAAAGATAATCTCTCTCTCTTCCTCTCTCTCCCTCTTAAGATTTTATTTATTTACTAATGAGAAAGATAGAAGGAGAAAGAAAGAACCAGACATCACTCTGGTATATGTGCTGCCAGGGCTAAAACTCAGGACCTCATCCTTGAGAGTCTAATGCTTTATCCATTGCACTACCTCCTGGACCACCTCCATGTATTTTTATTAGAAGAAAAAGATGAAAAGAAGAAGGAGGAGAAGAACAAGAAGAGGAGGAGGAGGAAGGAATGAAGGAGAAGTGGAAGGGGGAGGGGAAGGAGGACAAGGAGAAGAAGTGTTAAGGAGATGGTTGGAGCCTTAGCTTGTATACCTGAGCCCCTAGCGGTTACAGGTTTAATTTCTGACACTATTTTATGCCAGAATTAAGCATTGCTTTGGTTCTTTGTCTCTGGTTTAAAAAAATTTATTATTATTATTATTATTTTAACCAGAGCACTGCTCAGCTCTGGTTTATGGTGGTGTAGGGGATTGAACCTGGGACTTTGGAGCCTCGGGCATGGGAGTCTGTTTGCATAGCCATTATGCTATCTACCCTTGCTTGTCTCTGGTTTTATCTCACTCTTATAATAAATAATTCCTAAAATTATTATTTTTAAAATTTTATTTATTTTATTGTTGAGAGAGATGCAGAGAGACACACAAACACCAGAGCACTGGTCAGCTCTGGTTTGGGATTGAACCTGGGATTTAGGCATGAGAGTCTTTTTGCATACCATTATGTTGTCTTCCCTGCCCTCCTAAAATTATTTTTAATAATGGGCGTCTATTGTAATATTCTCAAACTCACTATCTCCACATATCTCACAAGTTTACTTTGTTCTTTTAACCATTGCAAAGTATCACTGATTGAGGAACATTGTGGTAATTTCCTATTCTTAACTAGTACAAACATTTCTCTTTTTTAATTTAACAGAGCAGAGAGATTGAGAGAGGAAGAGAGACAGAGAGGGAGAGAGAAAGATAGACATCTGCAGACCTGCTTCATTGCTTGCAAAGCGTCCCCCCTGCAAGTGGGGAGCGGAGGCCTAAGCCCTTGTGCACAGTGATGTGTACTTAACTGGGTGGGTCAGCGCTCAGCAGTACAAACATTTCTCTAAAGTTTCTTTATATACACACGTATTTCTCTAGAAAGTTTACCTGGAAGTACAACTACTAGACAAACACACAAAAGCTTTTAATGAAAACACTTGATAAAAATAACTCTCCCATTCTTAAATTAAAAAAAAAAAGGCTAAAAAAATAATAACTCTCCGGGGGTCGGGCGGTAATGTAGCAGGTTAAGCACACATGGCACAAGCGCAAAGAACTGTGAAAGGATCCTGGTTCAAGTCCCTGGCTCCCCACCTACAGGGGAGCCGCTTCACAAGTGGTGAAGCAGGTCTGCAGGTGTCTGTTTTTCTCTCCCCTTTTCTGTCTTCCCCTCTTCTCTACATTTCTCTCTGTCCTATCCAGGACATCAATAACAACAATAATAACTACAATGAAAAAAAGAAGGTCTGCAGGTGTCTTTCTCTCCCCCTCTCTGTCTTCCCCTCCTCTCTCGATTGCTCTCTGTCCTATCCAGCAACAACAACATCAGTAACAACAATAATAATGACCACCGCAATGATAAAACAACAAGGGAAAAAAGTAGCCTCCAGGAGCAATGGGTTCGTGGTGCGGGCCAAGCCGCAGCAATAACCCTGAAGGCAAAATAATAATAATAACTCTTCAAAAGTAATAACTCTTCAATAATAATAACTTCAAAACTCTTCAAATAATAACTCTTCAAAATAATAATAATAACTCTTCAAAATAATAATAACCAAGCCGTAGCAATAACCCTGAAAGCAAAATAATAATAATAACTCTTCAAAAAGACCATATGGAGGCTATACAAATAGTTCCCTGAGTAATGTGCATGTCTTGTCAGCCCAGGCTTGAGCCCTGGCACCACATAACACCAGGGGAAACTGATGCTGTGGTGTTTCCTTCCTATCTATATGAATGAGAAATCAGCCTGGGAGTGGTGAAAAATCAAGATATGTCAACACTCTGGCATGCGCGCTCACACACACACACACACACACACACACACACACGCAGAAGTTATGGCAAAACAATCCTTGGCAACAATGGATGAGGGTTCCCTTTTTAAAAATATTTATTTATTTATTCCCGTTTGTTGTCCTTGTTGTTTTATTGTTGTAGTTATTACTGATGTCCTTGTTGTTGGATAGGACAGAGAGAAATGGAGACCTGCTTCACTGCCTGTGAAGCGACTCCCCTGCAGGTGGGGAGCTGGAGGCTCGAACCGGGATCCTTACCCCGGTCCTTGGGCTTTGCACCACCTGTGCTTAACCCCACTGCACTACCACCCGACTCCCGAGGGTTTCTTTTCCTTTTTTTTAATATTTCATTTATTAATGAGAGATGCAGGAGAGAAAGAGAGAGAGAGGAAGAACCAGATATCACTCTGGTACATGTGCTGCTAGGGATTGAACTCACGACCTAATGCTTGAGAAACCAATGTTTTATCCACTGCGCCACCTCCCGGACCACTAGAGAGGCCCCCCCTTTTAAAAATTTTTTAATGTATTTTTTATTTATTTATAATCCCTTTTGTTGCCCTTGTTTTTTATTGTTGTTGTAGTTATTGTTGTTGTTATTGATTTCATTGTTGGATAGGACAGAGAGAAATGGAGAGAGGAGGGGAAGACAGAGGGGGAGAGAAAGATAGACACTAGCAGACCTGCTTCACCACTTGTGAAGTGATTCCACAGTAGGTGGGGAGCCGGGCTCGAACCCGGATTCTTATCTTGTCCTTGTGCTTCGTGCCATGTGCGCTTAACCTGCTGTGCTACCGCCTGACTCCCAGAGCTCCCTTTTTCTATGACAGCTAAGCTGTGGAAAAATTTGATTATATCATATAGATGTATCTATGAATGGAAACATAGGTATATAAATGTAAATTTCACCATTAAACCCACTTATTGTGTAAGTATTCTTATTTTAGTTTGCTTATGTCAAGATTTTGATTTCTTTTGCTGAAAAAGGGGCACCAGAAATTATATGGGGTATAGCTCAATGGTAGAGTTCATGCATGCTAGTTTCCTAGAGAAAGCAGTCTTCCTATCTCCTCCAACAATCTTGATATGGAACATAACATATTAACATTTCTTTCCTTCTAGTGTTTTGTTTGTATCTCTGTCATCTAGCTCAACACCTGTTCTATGTATTAGACATACACTTTTATGAGTTTACAGCAATCTAAGAGAACAAAGGGTAAATATGGAATGATAATGACTAAACATAATGTTTAAAAATCCTACCTTGAGATAAATAGATAAAATAAAAATTTAGGTAGCACTTTCAGATATTAGAAGCTGTGTTGGAGATATGAGTATAGAAAGGACAAAACCTCCAAGGCATTGTGATGGATTATATAGATTACAAGTCAGATTATTTGGAGCTGGGACTATTTTGGACTGTAAGTTATAAAGAATTTAAGAGAGAACAATGATGTATAAGGAGACATGAATTGTAGGTAGCCAGAGGCAAAACTCTAGCCTGTAGTTTTAAAAACAGATGATGAGTTGAAAATAAACCGTGAAACTTTGAATTGGCTAGCAACTGGCAAGTGTGTTTCTCATTGACAGTCAAACTGTGATAAAATTCCCTTATTGCAGTTCCTGTCTCCCCTTCAGATAGCATATATGAACTTGCCATAGTAAAATGAAATCAGGGTCCTAGAAGTTCTTATAAAATGACATATCTTTATTTAAAAATATATATTGAAATAACATTATTAAGTAGCCAGTGTTTCAAGCATACAGCATTACAGTTGAATATATATTACATTGTGACTTCTACCAAAAGTCTAGGTTTTGTTTAACCATTCTATATATTGCAATATTTGTATACCTTTCTTTTTTGTTATTTCCTTCTTAATGCAACATCTTCATATCGTCTACCCAAACTGTCATTCTTCCATATCATCTCATCCACTTGACATACATCAACTGAATATTTGTATATGTCAGGTTTTCTGTTATTCATAGTAAATACTCAGCATCCACTTCAGGGAAGGAAAACCAGACATTAGGTAATTATACTTTTCTTTCTTTCTTCTTCTTTTTTTTTTTTTTTTGCCTCTAGGGTTATCGTTGGGGCTTGGTGCCTGCACCATGAATCCACTGCTCCTGGAGGTCATTTTCCCTATTTTTGTTGCTCTTGTTGTTATTGTCATTGCTGTTGTTGGGTAATTATACATTTTGACAATTGTGACCAAAGGGGAAGGGCAAAATGTAATTGCTCAATTCTTATTTTTGTCCTGGTGCCCAAGCACGCAGAGAAAATATGGCTATAAGAATTATTAATAATTAATTACCAGAATAATTACCAAATTAATTAATTTTGTAAGTCACCATATTGTCCCAACAGTGGAGTAACTGGTCCATAGTCATAGCTCGACTTGGGATCTTGGTCTTGATACCTGAACCCAAGAATTTTGAAATGCCCTTACTTCTTTTCATTTCTTTCATTCTTTCCCTTCCCATTTTTTTCCCCTTTTACCTCTCCTTCTTCCCTGCCTTTTCCTTCCCCTCCCCTCTCATCTTTTCCCTTGCTCTTCCCTCACTTCCCCTCTTCTCCCTTCTTGGCAGAGACTGGAGCACCACTTAACTGGTTTATGGTGATTTTAGGGGTTGAACCTAAGACCTCTGTGACCTCAGACATGGAATCTTGTGCTTAACACATTGAGCAATTTCCCTTGAGTTGCACCTTAATGCTTTTAATATTATAGTATCCCATATTCTCCAGACTGTGTGGGTAGACTTACTGGGATTTTCTGTCTCTTATCATTGGAAAGATGACAAAGACTTTGAGTCTGCACTCTGAGAAGCCTCTTCTTTTTCTTCTACAAAATGTGAAATGTCTTGTGCAACCCTGCAAGTTCACAGGGACTCTCTTCTCTTGAAAGACCATCTCTAGTTGTCTTCCAGGGGTTGGGTAATGTGTTAAAAGAATGCAATGCTTTGCTATTTCTGATATGACAAGACATCTTGTCATAAGGATTTAGAAGACCACTATGTTCATAACTCCCTACACAGTGCAGTCTTTGTTGGTCCTCTTGAAGCATCCTTTCTGCTGTGGTTGGGTCAGTTGGTAGCTTTTGCCCATCTGCTATACATCTTTAAAAAGACAAAGCTTTTTTTTTTTTTTTTTTTGCCTCCAGGGTTATTGCTGGGGCTCAGTGCGCATTACGAATCCACTGATCCTGAAGGCCATTTTTTCCCTTTTTGTTGCCCTTGTTGTTTTATCAATGTTGGGGTTATTATTGTTGTTGTTTTTGCTGTCGTCGTTGTTGGATAGGACAGAGAAAAATCGAGAGAGGAAGGGAGGGAAAGATAGACACCTGTAGACATGCTTCACCGCTTGTGAAGCAACTCCCCTACAGGTGGGGAGCCTGGGGCTCAAATCGGGATTTTTTTTTTCCTTCCAGGGTTATTGCTGGGCTCGGTGCCTGCACCATGAATCCACCGCTCCTGGAGGCCATTTTTCACCACCTTTTGTTGCCCTTGTTGTAGCCTCGTTGTGGTTATTATTATTGCCATTGTTGACGCTATTCGTTGTTGGATAGGACAGAGAGAAATGGAGAGAGGAGGGGAAGACAGACAGGGGGAGAGAAAGATAGACACCTGCAGACCTGCTTCACTGCCTGTGAAGCGACTCCCCTGCAGGTGGGAAGCTCGAACCGGGATCCTTACGCCGGTCCCTGCGCTTTGCGCCACATGTGCTTAACCCACTGCGCCACCGCCCGACCCCCTCTTTTTTTTTTTAATATTTATTTATTTTCTTTTGTTGCCTTTTGTTGTAGTTATTATTGTTGTTGTTATTGGTCATTGTTGTTAGGACAGAGAGAAATGGAGAGAGGAGGGGAAGACAGAGAAGGGGAGAGAAAGATAGACACCTGTAGACATGCTTCACTGCCTGTGAAGTGACTCCCCTGCAGGTGGGGAGCCAGGGGCTGGAACCCAGATTCTTACACCGATCCTTGCGCTTCGCGCCACGTGTGCTTAACCCACTGTGCTACCACCCCACTCCCAACTTTTAGTGGTACATTCCAAGAGGCATCAAGTCAAGAGCATAGAACCTGGAGTCAATTTGCTTGATTGTAAATGTCAGTTCTAACTTGGGCAAATTATTTATGCTCTAAGTCTCAATTTCTTCACCTGTAAAAGTAGAACAACAGTAGAAGCCACTTAGAGGACTGATAAGAGACTTAAAAGGTACACAGGGCCCACTTTTTGGCATGTGACTAACATTTAATAATTGCTATTTTTATTTTCTCATCTGACCCAAACTGCAGCCTTGGAAGGCAGGTAGGGTAAATGTTATTAACCCTTTTATACCTCCTGGGAAAGCTGAGTTTCCAAAATTTTAAATGGCTTGATCTGAGGTCACAAATCTAGTAAATAGCAGTCAGGACCCCAGGTGTCTTGAATCCACTGCTCCTTCTGCTCTGATCAGAATGGCCTCTGGAATGAATGGTATTTCCCTGGGAGACTTGACTGGCTTTGCTGTCTGAATTCACTTTCCTTACTGCTTCTCCTGCCGGAATCTGGTTTGGTGCTAGGCTCCAGATCCCCCTGGTGCAGGTCTCCCTTAAAAGAGATCAGCAGGGACTATCAGCAGCTAGGAGGCTGGAGGGATCATTCTTGAGCTGAGCATACTTTTTTTAGTTGCCTGTTAAGTAGATTTATTGCCATTTCTCCCAACTTGCAATACAACCCATCATTTGTTTATGCATTTGAAAATTGCAGAATCCTTCAAGTTTTTAAAAACTTTTTATTAGTGATTTAATATTGACTTATAAAGTTATGAAATAATAACAGTATCATTCTGTGTCCCCATTCCCTCCATTGGAAACTGCAGTAGTTCTCCCAAGGTCTCTTCCTTTCTAAGTCACACCTACACCTATTGATACTTTAGAGTGTCCTTGCTTTTTTCCTCTTGTCTCTCCAGATCTTAATGGAACTGGAGTTCAGAGCCCTCTGATCATCTTCCCCTAACATTTCTCCTCCA
The DNA here is from genome assembly GCF_950295315.1 of Erinaceus europaeus. Classification (NCBI taxonomy): domain Eukaryota; kingdom Metazoa; phylum Chordata; class Mammalia; order Eulipotyphla; family Erinaceidae; genus Erinaceus; species Erinaceus europaeus. The sequence goes on from NC_080173.1 coordinate 56,041,608, forward strand.
CTGGGAGTATGAATCAAATTTATTTTGGGGGCACAGAAGGTGGTTCCCCACTGGGATGGGTATTGGCAGGTTTCTGTCTTTCCCCAGTGAGGTGGGGCTCTGGAGAGGTGAGGTCTGGGGCACACTGGTGAGGTCTTCTGTTCAGGGAGGTCAGGATAGAGTCATAGTAGCATCTTCAACTTGGTAGCTGAAAGGTGGTAAGATATAAAACAGGACAAAGTGTATAATAAACATAAATCAAAAAGTAGGAATAGAGCAGGTGAAAATAAGGATCTTAGTATGGAAAGAAGCTAGGAAGTATATTTTAGGTATGTTCCTAGAGGCCTATGACTAGTAATTTTTGCTTGCGCTTGATAGTTAACATGAAGGTAGACTAAAAATATTGTCTGGGAAGACAGTGTCAGAGTTGAGAACCGAAGTAGAAAGCTGGACTAGAGCAGAGAGTAGCTCCCAAACTTAAGAAAAAATATATATACAATTAACTGTTTACCCCATCAATATGAGCCAAAGCCCATATATATTCATTTAAAATATTTATCTATTAAGGAGAAAGATAGGATGAGAGAGAGAGAAAGAGCCAGACATCACTCTGGTACATGTGCTGCTGGGTATTGAACTCAGGACCTCATGCTTGAGAGTCCAGTGTTTTATCCATTGAGCCACCCCTTCCAGACCATGTCCATATAAATTCATATTTAGCACAGGACCTTATGTAACCTCTGAGTCCCTCTCAGTCTGTGGTTACAGCTGGGAACATTCTAGTCTGCACTCATTTTAGGACCAGTCTTCCTGCGGTGACAGAGCAGGCATAAGGAAAATACAGTTGCTGTAGTGGAAGGTAGTACCTCCTAAACAAAGTGATCTTTTTTCCTGGTGTGTGTGGTAGTATTTTTCCAGAGGAGAAACTTGTGATCTTCAGTTAGAATGGGGGAAGTTACTTAGAGTTGTGGACCTGAGGAATGTTGTTGAATTTAGGAGGGAAGACCTATTCCTTCTAATGGAAACTTTTCTTTCTTTTCTTCTTTTTTTTTTGTTTAAATGGTTTATTTATTTATTTATTATTGGATAGAGACAGAGAGAAATTGAGAAAGGAGGGGGAGGTAGAGAGGGAAAGAGACAGAGAGACACCTGCAACACTACTTCACCACTTTTTAAATAAATGTTTATTAGTGAATGAGGGAGAGAGAGAGAGAAAGAGAGAGAGAGAGAGAGAGAGAAAGAGAGAGAGAGAGAGAGAGAGAGAGAATATGAGATCAGAACCAGAGCAGCACTCTGGCATATGTGGTGCTGAAGACTAAACTTGGGACCTCATGATTACAGGTTTGGCATTCTACCCATTGCACCACTTCCTAGGCTGTCCTAATAAAAACGTTCAAGCCAACAAACTTGTGTTCTAAGTCCTGAGTGTCACTTATGCCTTCCGCTGAAATGCAGTTTCTCAGTTGTTGAACATCTGATAAAAAGTTTAGGGGCAAATTTGCTCTCTTCTTGTGTGTAGCCTCTCTAGGGCATGGTCTGGTGGGATTCACATGCTCTGTTGTATCAATTATCACTCCTCTATTGACTTTATGACATAGTCTACAGTTTTGCTGAAATCCCTTATTCACAATAAACCACCTCATCCTTATTCTCTTTTCTGTGGCTATTTAAAAATTTAATTTACTATAAATTTAGTGAAATCTGAAAAGAGAGGAGATAAATATGTGCTCATTCTACTATATACAAACAGAAACTTCTGATATTCCAATTTATTGAATTTATGCCACAAATTATTTGCTGGAGGTCTGGGCAGGACTATTTATAATCATCTCCTTTGACTATGTATAAAATCATATTTAATGTCTGTCTACATGGACACATTAATTTCTCTCTAATGGAATAGGTATCGGGGAGTTGCAGTGAGCAGAAATTTGATTTACATTCTGCTAGATACTGAAATGAGCCCAATGACACACTCAACTTTGCTGCATTTGGTTGTACTATGAATTTGTTTTATTATCTCAATATTTCACATTAATGACAGAGAAGACTTAGGGTGTGTGGGATTCTTTGGAACTTCAGGACTGCTTTTTAAAAATAAATTTTTTTTTATTTATTATTGGATAGAGACAGAGAGAAATTGAGAGTGGAGGGGAGATAGAAAGGGAGAGAGACTGAGAGACATCTGCAGCTCTGCTTCACCACTCATAAAGTTTCCCCCCTGCTGGTGGGGACCAGATGTTTTAACCCGGGTCCTTGTGTACTGTAGTATGTGCACTTAACCAGGTGTGCCACCACCTGCCCCCCCCATCCCCCAAACTGTTTTGATTCTTATGGGTGAGAGCCAGACCTTTGCTCAGACTTCCCTTTTTATTTCTTAGTGTTTTTGCTGTATCTTTTATATACTAATCTTGGTGTTTTTAGTGTGTGTATGAGGAATCGAGAGAAACCAGAGCACTGTTCTGTCGTTTTATGCAGCATTAGGGATCAAGCCCAGAACATCATACACAAGGCATGCTGAACTACATCCTTTTTTAAATTTAATTTTAAAATTATTATTATTATTTTAATTTTTTATTGTTTACCAGAATACTGCTCAGCTCTGGCTTATGGTGATGCGGGGGACTGAACCTAAGACTAGGGAGCGTCAAGCATGAGAGTCTCTTTACACAACCATTATGCTATCTACCCCCACCCTGCTGAACTACCTCCTCAGCCTCCTAGAAACCAATTTTTAAATAAAATTTGGAGCCAGGTGGTGGCATGTTGGTATGCTTTTAGTTCTGCTTCTGGGATCCCTTCTGTTACATTACTTGACATTGTGGTCTATTTGCATGGTCATTCTGTTACATTGGTTTGGTCTCACTCCCCTTGCCTCCAGAAGATTTTGGTTTAGTCTTTGCCTTTTCGCTTCTTGCTTCTCCCTGCACCCTATCCTAGATACTTCTTGCTTCTCCCGGCACCCTATCCTAGATACTTCCTGGGTTCCTGACACTGCTGCCGGAGGAGAAAGATGCAGGACAGAATTGTGTGGTGATTAGATTAGATTAGTTTTTTGAACTGTTCGCTCGTGAATAAAGAAATATTGCTTCTCCACTCAGCCATGAGTCCCTAGTCATCTGTCTCCCGCCGCGAAGCTAGCCTGGCATACTGGCACCGTGAACTCTGACTGACAGTGGCACACTTGCTTGAGCGTACATACTACAGTGTGCAAGGACCCAGGTTTGAACCCCCAGTCCCCACCTGCAGGGGGAAAGCTTTGTGAGTGGTGAAGCAGTGCTGCAGGTGTTGCTCTGTCTCTCCCCCTTCTCTATCACCTCTTTCCCTCTCAATTTCTGTTTGTTTCTGTCCAATAAGTAAATAAAGGTAATACAAAAAATTAAACTTTTTAATTTTTTAAGAGATTTTATTTATTTATGAGAAAGGAGGAGAGAGAAAGAACCAGACATCACTCTGGCACATGTGCTGCCAGGGATCAAATTCGGGACCTGGGGAGTCAGGCGGTAGTGCCGCGGGTTAAGTGCACACGGCAGAAAGCGCAAGGACCTGCATAAGGATCCTGGTTCCAGCCCCTGGCTCCCCACCTGCAGGGGAGTCGCTTCACAATTGGTGAAGCAGGTCTACAGGTGTCTATCTTTCTCTCCCACTCTCTGTCTTCCCCTCCTCTCTCGATTTCTCTCTGTCCTATCCAACAACAGCGACATCAATAACAACAATAATAAAAAAAACAAGGGCAACAAAAGGGAATAAATAAAATTAAAAAAAAGAAAGAACATTGAAATCAAACTTGGGACCTCATGCTTGAGAGTCCAAAGCTTTACCACTGCGCCACCTCCCAGACCACTAAAATTTTAAATTAATTAATTTTTTTTTTTGCTTCCAGGGTTATTGCTGGGGCTCAGTGCCTGCACCATGAATCCACTGCTCCTGGAGGGCTTCCCCCCCCCTTTTGTTGCCATTGTTGTTTTAGCCTTGTTGTGGTTATTATTGTTGTTGTTGATGTCGTTTGTTGTTGGGTAGGACAGAGAAATGGAGAGAGGAGGGGAAGACAGAGAGGGAGAGAAAGATAGACACCTGCAGATCTGCTTTGCCGCCTGTGAAGTGTCCCCTTTGTAGGTGGGGAGCCAGGTGCTCGAACTTGAATTCTTATGCAGGTCCTTGTGCTTAGGGCTATGTGTGCTTAACTGGGTATGCCACTGCCTGGCCTTTATCTATCTATCTATCTATCTCCCATTTTTCTATGATCCTGCCTTTTATTCCATTTTAAGTCACAGTCAGTAATGTTTTATTTTTATTTATTTATTTTTATTATTATTATTTTTTTTAACACCAGAGCACTGCTCAGCTCTGGCTTATGGTGGTGTAGGGGATTGAACCTGGGACTTTGGAGCCTCAGGCATGACAGTCTCTTTGCATAACCATTATGCTATCTACCCCCACCCGTCAATAATGTTTTAAACTGTGTTTATTTTATTTGATAGGACAGAGAGAAATTGAGAGGGAAGGGGGAGATAGAGAGGAAGAGAGAGACGTTTGAAGCACTGTTTCATGTTTGTGAAGCTTTCCTCCTGCAGGTGGGGATGGCGGGCTTTGAACCTGGGCCCTTGAGCATGGTAACATGTGTGCTTAGCCAAGTGTGCCACCACCTGGTCCCTTGGAAACTAATTTTTAAATATTTTATCAAGAGCAACATCTGGTTCATCTTCATGTATGCCCCTTTGAGCATAGTGTCTAGTACATAATTCTCAATTAATAGACAAATGCCTACTTGTAAGATGAGATTTACAGTTTGTATTACTTGTTACTATATCTGTGCATGTTTTGCTTTCTGCATCTTTCTTTTGAAATAAATCTGTTGATTTAAAGATTTGGATACTGAGAATTACGCATGTAAGTTCAGGGTCACAAACCAGTAAGTGAAAAAGGTTTGGGCATTGGTTCTTAGTCCTAAAGCTGCATTATTTTATTTTATTTTATTTTCAGAAACACTGCAAGCTTTATTAGTACTGTAGAAATTAATGAATGTACCTCAAAAAGAGACCCTAACTCTATAAAGAACACTATATCAAGTCATCAAAATAATTCAGTTGGGTAATGCCTATTTCCCCATGCATATGACACAGGTTTGAACCTGGTCTCCACAGTACAGAAGAAATGCATAATTTTAGGGCATCTCATCCCCTCTTTGAGACCAGCCTGTTCAACTTTAATGTCTTCTGTGGGTAGTCTGAAGATCAGATATAAAACATTTGATATAGGTGGATTTATGACACTATTCAAGACGTAAGTCAGAGAATGCTTCTTTGAAATAACTTGTGGGCCCAGGGAGGGGTCTCAGAGTGTAGAGTGCCTTATATATATGAAATCCTGGATTCAACCCCAACACTATATCAGAGCAGCACAAAGAAAACAAATCAAACTTCTTGGATGATGAAGCACTTTAGTTTTTCTCTCACTGCTATAGAGCTGGGAAGATGGCTTAGCAGTAGAGCATAGAGGCCCAACATTACTCCATCTCTTTTGATTATTTCCACAACTGGGAATAATCAGTTTGGGGGCGGGGGTGGGTACTAAGAATCTACTTAGATTCTGGCTCTCTGGAAGTTCAGAAGCCTTTCACTTGAACATGGGCTTTTGTTACTTGCTTTTTCCTTCCAGAAGGGGTGGTATACTTCTCCACCATCCCCTTAACTCCCTTCCTACCCTCAACCTGTTTTTCTGCAGGGTTATTGCTGGGGCTCAGTACCTGCACTACAAATCCACTGCTCCTGGTGGCCATTTTTTCCATTTTGTTGTTGTCGTTACTGAATTGTCGTTATTGTTGGACAGGACAAAGAGAAATCGAGAGAGGAGGGGAAGACAGAGATGAGGAGAGAAAGACACCTGCAGGCCTGCTTCACTACTTGTGAAGTGACCCCCCCCCCCCCGCAGGTGGGGAGCTGGGGGCTCAAACCAAGATCCTTGTACTGGTCCTCGCACTTCACCCGGCCCCGTCAACCTACTTATGTTTTACAGTGAATTTAGCAGAGGATGCTCCAACCTGTGATCATTACAAAACTTGGGGGGTCTAAGAGAGGGGGAGGAGTGAGTGGCAGCTCTGCTAAGAAAGATGAGAAGCTTATAATTGCCAGGCATTTGCCTTCATTATAAATCCCCTTGAAGAGACCTGAGTCCATAAAGGGTTGCTTTCATAGGGAAATGGCATCTTGCTTGAAGAATCAATTGTGGATTTACTAGTCTCTCCCTGGTATTTAATAGTAGTTCATATCCAGCTCCTCAGGGACCAAAACAAGAAGAAAACAGGGTCAGGTTGCAAGGGCTAAAGTCAATAAGGGAAGTGACTGATTTTTCTCCTGTAGGGAGCAAATCCATCCTTATGCTTCATTACTGAATCAGTCATTACAAGGGAAGATTAAATACAAAGCTCTGGTTTGTGGTAGTGCTGGGGATTGAACCTGGGACCTTTGCTGCCTCAGGCATATGAAAGACATTTTGCATAGTCATTATAATATCTCCTCAGCTTTTGTCTTCATTATAAAGAGAAGAAATGGAGACCCAGTGAGGTAAATTATTCTGACTCCCCATCCTTAAAGACTGAGGAAAGACAAAGTTTGAGTTCTTTGTACTATTTGAACATAGCCAAAGCCATCATTTGAAACCCAAGATGGACAAACAACAGGCCACAGACCAAATCCATTCCCTTGCTTATTTCTATATAGCTAGCTGCACAGAAGAATGGCTTTTACCTTTTATAAATGATTTTAAGAGAGGCTGGGACTTAGCTCACTCAGTAGAGCAAAGACCCAGGTTCAAGCCCCGATACAATAGATGAGAATAGAATGTTAAAGGCATCATGAATATCACCAGAGAGCTCCACAGACAGAGAAGGAGTGAGTGCAGTGGTATCTCTCCTTTCTCTGTCTCATTCTTCTGTCTGGAATGAAAGGAATGAAAAATTTGAGTTGAGAACAGTGGAATAGCCCATGCAGAAGACAATGGAGTCACATAGATAAGTAAGTGAGTAAGTAGTTTCTTTAAATGGTCTTAAGAGAATCAGAAGAATAATAGTAGTTGATGACACCTGAAAATCATATGAAATTCAAAATTTAGTGTTCCTTATTTATTGAAACACAGCAGCTCTTCTTCATCTACAGATTATATTTTATTTGGATTTTTTTTTTTTTTTTGCCCAGATGTGATGGACTTGAGTAATGGTAATAAAGATAATTTGACCAACAAGTTATTTAAATCTAAAGAAATTTTAAAGTTTGCCAACCTTGTTCAGACAGATTGCCAGACATCCTGAGTGACAGAGAAGGAGACTAATTGAGTTCAGTCACGGATGCACACTTTATTGATAACTGACTTTGTTAGACATAATTAAGCACTCATAATTTCAGAAGCATCAAACGCTGTACCACCGCCAGCCAAGAATGGCCCCATAAGGGTTCTAGGATTTATAAGCATCATTAAATATTGCAGTAGAGATTGTTCAGCCACCTTAGTGATTTGCCTTGAAGGTGCTTAATATTCTCTAGTAAATGCCAGGGATGGGGTTTTAAACGTAACTTGAGATGTTTCCTAATTTCTTTGTCTCTTGATTATTTTGTGTATGTGATTATTGCAAAACACGTGTGAACGCACACACACACACACACACACACACACACACACACACACACACTTACTTTCTTCACACACACACACACACATTTACTTTCTTCAAAATTGGGGCCAGGTGGTGGCGCACCCGGTTAAGCACGCACGTTACAGTGCACAAGGACACAGGTTCAAGCTCCTGGTCCCCACTTGCAAGGGGAAAGCTTCACCGTGCTGTAGGTGTTTCTCGGTTTCTCTCCCTCTCTCCTTCCCCCGTCCCTCTCAATTTCTCTCTGTCTCTATCCAATAATAAATAAATGCATAGCACCATATCATTATAAAAAAATTACTTTCCTCAAAATTGCTCAGCTCTGGGTTTGTGTCTAATTTATCAGTGATGATAAATATCATGTTTGCTTGTGTCAAGCAAAAGGGGAAGGAAAGGAAGAAAGCAAAGACAAGAACTCATTTAAAGTTTTTACCAGGTCACTATTTTTATCACAACATAGTTCTAAAAAGAACATGCATGAATGGGTTGTCTGTCTTTCCAGTTCAAGAATATTTGACTCCTCTATGATGAAGAATTCTCTGACTTGACAGGAAAACACCCAAAGTAATACAGAAATGGAAGATATTTTCCTCCCTATTTTTCAAGTTAGCCTCTTTCAATTCAACAGTCTTCTGGGGTGGGGGTTGGGTGGTGGTCAGGGTTCAAGCTCCCAGTCCCCACCTGCAGGGGGGAAGCTTCACAAGTGGTAAAGCAGTGCTGCAGGTGTCTCTCTTTCTCTGTCCCCCTTTCCCTCTCAATTTCTCTCTGTCTTTATCCAATAAGTAAACAAAGAAATAGTCATTTCTTCTCCTGGTGTCTGTTGAAAAAGTCAACCCTGGTAAATATGAATATGAAAAAAATGTAAAATTGACTGTATTCTTTCCCTACCACCACCATACACCTCCCTCCTGTGCTGTATACTACTTAGTATTTATTATTTAATTTTACAGGACAGGGAAATTGAGGGGAGAGGAGGAGAGAGAGAAAAGAGACACCAGTACCCCTGCTTCATCACTTGTGAATCTTCTCCTCTACTGCTGGGGTTCAAAGACTTAAACCCAGATGCTTGCACATGGTAACATGTATGTTCAACTAGTTGTGGCACCGCCCAGGCCCTCTTGCTTTTTTATTTTTTTTGATAGGAGAGAAATGGAGAGAGGAAAGGAAGATAGAGAAGGAAAGAGAAATATAGACACCTGCAGACCTGCTTTGCTGCTTGTGAAGCGAGCCCCCTGCAAGTGGGGAGTTGGGGGCTTGAATCCAGATCCTTGCACCGGTCCTTGTGCTTCATACTATGTGCACTTAACCCGGTGTGCCACCGCCCGATACTCTCTTGCTGTGCTCTTTAGAGCTCCTCTCTAATGTCACTTTCTTGAAACAGGTTGGCTTCTTCAGTTATTTGCCCTTAAAGTGTCATGTACTGTTCCTTCTAAGTCCCTATCATGGTTTTTAATTATACTTTTCTTCTGGCATGTGATTAATTTCTTTCTCCTCTACTAGACTTTAAACTCCACAAAGAGAAGGACAGTGTCTAATTTTTTTTATGCATAACCATGTTTCTCAAGCAATAAACACAGTCTATGACTTGGTGGGTGTCAAAGAAGCAAGTAAATAAGTTTTAGAGAATGAAGGAATTAAGAAAGAGATGGACGGATGATGTGACAGGGAGTCATGACTCAAGGCAGTCTGCTACACAGGGAATGAAGGGAAGCCAAACAGGACAGAAGATTAGGCTGAGACCTTTTACCTCCTGCAAGAATGTGGAGACTTGGTTTTTGAAACATTTATTTAGAAACATGTTTCATTATTCTGTGATACTTCTCTAAATGAATGTAGTGAACTGAAACTGGGGATCACATAATGTAATCTAGCAAAATAAATAAAGTAAATTGGTTCCTATCGAGGCAAAAATAGACTGAAAATTATAGACTAACATTCATGGGTCTTTTGGAACTGGGTGGGGGATTGTGGAATAGGAGAGACAAATGTACAAGATAGACTTGCATAGTCTAATGTGTACCTTTTTAAATGTTAGATAGTTGATTTAACTTTATTATTTTTTAAAATTGATTTTCCCAGGGAGACAGCATAATTGTTATGCTGGGGCCAGGTGGTGGCGCACCTGGTTAAGCGCACACACTATATAGTGCATAAGGACCCAGGTTTAAGCTCCTGCTCCCCACCTGCAGGGGGAAAGCTTCACGAGCGGCTGTAGGTGTCTCTCTCCTTCTCTGTCTCCTCTTCCTCTCTCAATTTCTCTCTGTCTATGCAATAAAAAATGCTGAAAAATTGTTATGCAAAATGACTGTCATGGCTGAGACTTTGAGGTCCAAGGTTCAATTTCCAGCCAGAGCTGAGTGCTCCAATTTAAAAAAAGAAAAAGAAAAAAAAAAGAAAAACGATTTGAAATTCTTTTCTTTTTTTTTTTTTGATAGAAACAGAGAGAAATTGAGTGAGAAGTAGATAAGGAGAAAGAGATACCTGCATCACTGTTTCACTGCTCATGAAGCTTCCTCTCTTACAATTGGGGACTAGAGGCTTTAATCTGGGTCCTTGTGCATGGTGAGGTCTGCACTTTACTGGGTGAGCCACCTCCTGTCCCCTAGTATGAACTTCCTTTGACTACTTGGTGCTGGGATAATTTGGACTTTGAACTAAAGGCACTCACCACACTGAGCTGCTCTTATTAGAAACCATCCTTCCCTGTATTATGCAGCTCTAGGGTTAATTGCCTTCAGGGGTAGTGGAGTTGATCACACTTTATAGATGGGACTACTGAAGCTAAGAGAGCACAATATATATATGACCAGAGGCAAAAATGTAAGTTTTATTTCAATTTTTTAATTATCTTTATTTGGTTATTGGATAGAAACAGCCAGAATTTGAGAGGATGGGGGGATATAGAGAGGGAGAGAGACAGAGAGACACCTGCAGCGATGTTTCACTATTCGTGAAGCTTTCCCCATGCAGGTGGGGGCCAGGGGATTGAACTTAGGTCCTTATGCACTGTAACATGTGCACTCAACCAGGGGTGCCACCACCTGGCCCCTGTTAGTTTTCTTAGTCCCAAACCCTCTTTCAGAGTATATCTCTCTCTCTCTTTCTATTTTATTTTATTTTATTTATAAAAAGGAAACACTGACAAAACCATAGGATAAGAGGGGTACAACTCCACACAATTCCCATCACAAGAACTCCATATCCCATCCCCTCCCTTGATCACTTTCCTATTCTTTAACTCTCTGGGAATGTGGACCCATAGTCATTGTGGGGTGCAGAAGGTGGAATGTCTGGCTTCTGTAATTGCTTCCCCAATGAACATGGGCATTGATAGGTCAATCCATATTTCTAGCTTGTCTTTCTCTTTCCCTTCTGGGAAGGGCTCTGGGGAAGCAGAGCTCCAGGACACATTGTTGGGGTTGTCTGTCCAGGGAAGTCTTGTTGGCATCATGCTAGCATCTGGAACCTGGTGGCTAAAAAAAGAGAGTTAACATATAAAGTTAAAGAAGTTGTTGACTAATCATGAACCTAAAGTCTTGGAGTAGTACAGATGAAAAGTTGGGAAGGTCTCTGTTTCGTAAATAGCTAGTAGGCATGTTTTAGTTATATTCCAAAGGGCCTGTGGCTATACTATTTTTTTTAATATTTATTTATTCCCTTTTGCTGCCATTTTTTTATTGTTGTAGTTATTGATGTTGTCGTTGTTGGATAGGACAGAGAGAAATGGAGAGAAGAGGGGGAGACACAGAGGGGGAGAGAAAGATAGACACCTGTAGACTGCTTCACTGCTTGTGAAGTGACTCCCCTGCAGGTGGGGAGCCGGGGGCTCGAACCGGGATCCTTATGCCGTTCCTTGTGCTTTGCGCCACCTGCGCTTAACCCACTGAGCTACAGCCCAACTCCTGTTTTTTTTTTTTTTCCTGATCCTGAAATCTGATACATAGGTGGATCCTAGTTATTGTCTGAGGAGATGATGTCATGGCTGGAAAAAGAACCAGAAAGCTGGATCAGGGAAGAGAGTAGCTCCCAAATGTGGGAAAGGTGTGTAAATATTGTTGACTATAAACCCCATTGATTTGATGTGATCTGGGCCCCATATTCAGCTTAGGAGCCTAAGTGACCTCTGCATCCCTGTAGATCTGAGCTCATATTCTGTGGTCACGAGTAGGAACGTTCCAAGCTGCCCCAGTATCAGGACCCATCTTCCTCAGGTGTAACATAGAGTATGTTATCCAGTCTCCCTTTGGGGGTTGGAACATTCTCTACTGTTGTTGATCCAAGTTGAGGGCAAGGTCCTATGGGAGCCCACAAAGGGGTCTATTTTGTTGTTCCTGACAGAGATGACCAGTAACAATGGAGATAGGGATTTATTTGAGGTCTAGGCCCATCATGTCTATTTGGGAATCTCAGGACTCCACAAATAGGGCTCCAGCTGATGGGGTGGCCTGATAGTGACTAAAGAGTCATCCTTAAAGTATGCCAGTCTCTTGCCCTTATTCAGCTTTTACAGTCCTTGCTTTTATGAGGATAGCTTGGGAGTGAGTGAGGGAAGTATAATAGGAAATAGGTGAGGAAGGTATCTAAGTAGACACTTTCATTATGAACTTCATACTGACTCACTACAGAGTATTGTGTACTTTTGCTTTCAGGTATATATTTTGCCCTAATTTGTGGATACATGTGAACATATGCCCTATCTCATGGGATCCGGTCTATATCTAGGTTTTTGGACTTTGTTAGGAAGTGAACCTCCTGGAATGGAATTAGAGAATACTATGAAAGGAAAGGTCTCACTCAAGTAATGAAGCTGAAGGGTTGACATTCCATGCCTGACGTCTCTGGACACAGTCTGAAGTGAAGCATACCGAGGTGGTACTCATTGCATTGATTAAGTTAGGATTGTTGGATGCAATATCATTTGGTATGAATTGAGAGAAGCACGCAGGAAAGTAAGACCCACCCTAGAGGTTCCAGGACTGGGGAAATATAGGCTCTACAGAGGAAGTGGGATGTTCCTGATGTCTTAGGGTTTAAGAAGGCAATAGATAGTTATTGCTATAATCATATTATTTGGCAGTTGGGTTAACTTTGAAAAATATCTTTGTTAGTGTTTGTTGTATCATACACAGCATCACCATAATTTATGTTCTTTGACATTATTTGTATATAGCTGTGCCACCGGTTGCTTCTGTTCTCCCTGGTCTAAGCTTTTAAGAGTCAACCTATCAAAGACTCAGCCTATCGTCTGTGCATTAAAAAGTTTGAGACAATCAATTTCCCCTCTCATATTAATTAAATAGTGACTTATATGAGTACAAATTAATAGGAGTGTACATAAACACCATCCCACCACCAAAAGACTTTGTCTCATCCCACCCTCCCCCCTGCCCTGTGAAGCCGAATGTCCACCCTCACCCTCAACCTAGGGTTTTTACTTTGGTGCCCTACTACAAGTATTTTTCTTTTTAATGTTTTATTTTATTTATTTGATAGGACATTGAGAAATTGAGAGGGGAGGGAAGATAGAGCTAGAGAGACACCTGCAGACTTGCTTCACCACTAGTAAAGCTTCTCCCCCTGCAGTCGAGGACTGGAGGCTTGAACTGAGGTTCTTTCTCACTGTAATGTGTGTGTTCAACCAGGTGTGCCACCACCAGGCCACTTGTCATTGTTTTGTTTTTGACTTTGAGAGAGAAGAAGAAAGAGACCACAGCATCGAACCTTCCTTTAATGCTGTGAGGACCAGCCTGGAACCTGGGTTGTGCACGTAATAAAGCAGCACACTATCCAATTTTTGCCATTTATGTCTATAAGTTTTTTGATTGTGTAATGGACAGACCCCAGATTTAGAGTTACACATCTAGGTTCAGGTCACAATTTACTAAGTCTTGGTGAGTTTTACATTGATTTTGCCTCTGTGAAGCAAGCATAAGATTTATCTTGCAGGATCACTGTTAGCACTGGCTATGAATAGCGACCAGAGACACTGAAACCATGCATACATGTGGAACTAGGGGGCGGTATAATGGTTTTGCAAAGAGACTCTCATGCCTGAGGCTCAATCCTGCACCACCATAAACCAGAACTGAATAGTGTTCTAGATTTTAAAAAAAGGGGGGGGGGAGTCAGGCAGTAGTGCAGTGGGTTAAGGGCAGGTGGCGCAAAGCACAAGGACTGGCGTAAGGATCCCAGTTTGAGCCCCCGGCTCCCCACCTGCAGAGGAATTGCTTCACAGGTGGTAAAGCAGGTCTGCAGGTGTCTATCTTTCTCTCCCCCTTTCTGTCTTCCCCTCCTGTCTCCATCTCTCTCTCTCCTGTCCAACAATGACATCAATAACAACAACTACTACAACAATAAAACAACAAGGGCAGCAAAACGGAATAAATAAATAAATAAAAAAGAACTACCTAATGCTCCTTTTCTGTCTCTCTCTAAGGATGTGATATTGGACAGGGAATAAGTGCAAGTTTTGCAGCCAGAACTACCTAGGTGAGAGCTGGGTGTGGCTGTGGACTGGTTAGACAGTTCTACAGAGGCAACTGAAGATCTTAGAATCTCTCCTCACCTGTAAATTGGGACTAGGAGGTAGTGAAGGGTTTACCATGGACGTTGAACTTTGCACAAGATAATGAATGCACAGTGCCTGGTGCTGAGTTGGGGGAGAATTCATTCACTATATGCAAATTTCTTTTTCTATGTTCCTTTGTGAGTTGAAGAGTCATTCATGGTTATTTGCTTATTTAGAGGTGGTTGAGTCTTATAACACACACACACACACACCCTCATAAGGACATAAGATATGGTAGCCCTGCAGAATATTAACTGAGATGTCTGCTTTCACAGCCTGTCTGCACAAAGGGCTGTTTGTGAATCTTGCTTGTGTTGGTATGCCAACCGTGTACTGAAATCACGCCTCTGTACAAGGCAGAATTTCTGCTGCAATGAATTTAGCTCTGTCTGAGCCACGCACTTTCCAAGATGTTTTGACAAAACTCTCACTGTTATTTCAGGAAGTGTAGCTCCTTTCATTTCATTAATAAAATTGACTGTTAAAAGGAAAACAAAACCTCCCATCCTAAGCAAATTCCCAGGGTGTTTTTCTGCCTTTGTCCACAGATGGGATAGAATATTCCCTCTCTAGCAGTACACTCAGCACCAGCATTTTCTGGAAACATGGGAAGGACTAAGTATTCCATATGATGGAGAGACAGGTGCATCTGGTACTATTGTTACTCTAGGAGCTATCCATGCATCTATATTTTCATCACCTTTCTTTGGAAGGTAGGGAAATTTCAGAGGTTTTCTGTCAAACTTTTATCTGCTTCAAAGTGCAATTAAATGAATTTTAGGTTTTGGAGTCAGACCTACCTTTGTTTAGATCCTACTTCGACCACTTCCTTAATTAAAACACAGGTCTTAATCTTTGTGCACCTTATTTTTCTCATCTGTAGGATGGGGGTGTGGCGGAGAGTTGTCGCCTCTTAATGTTGTTAGGAAAATTAAACACTGCTGTGTAGGCTCAACATCTAGCACGAAACAGTTTGCCTCTTGACAGTGTTCTCCTACTACCCCCTTCTTTTCATTAGAGGCTGTTCACAATGTGAGTGGATTAGGGATGATATTGCTAAGTTCCCCAAACAGCGAATGATTCTAGATGGTCTCCTAACTTAGGAAGTCACTCCTGGGAAACACTTTCAAGGTCTGAGCATCTGTTTAACCTTGGCACATGCAAAGCAAGACAGGTAGGAAAGTTTGGGTTACATTCGCCTGGACACTGGGTCTAGGGTGCCCCTCACCTCCTCAAAAGTCTTTGTCTTCCTGCTCTTGCTCATCAAGGTAATTCTGCATTTGTGGCAACAGGTGCTTCCTTCTACCCCACCTTACAAGTGATGACACCTGAACATTGAGAGCTTTCAGCTATAGGGATGATGCTTTCTGATTAGCTGAGGTTCAAGCAATAATGATCATTCAGGTGATACTTTCTTCAGGCAATCTTGTTTTCACTGACTATCCCCACCCAGTCAATTTGTCTGCTTCCCCTTTTTTTCCAGGTAGACTAGTGGAAAAAACAGCTAGACCACATGTTTCATTTGTAACTAACCTCTCTCTCTCTCTGTAACTAATTTCATGTGCAACTAAGCCGAGCTTCAATTTCCTCATATGTAAAATAAGGGGATTTTGCCTACCTTAGCATTTTTCAAGTTTTTTTCTATAAAAACCTGGTTAGGAAAGATATGATAGCTGTCACAATAACAGTTATATGATCAGATTAAGTGTGGGCCACACTGAATCACATGCAGGTAAGGACACATCTTTCCTAGGAAAAGATTGTTTTTGTGTAATGTGAATCTTTCAGAAGGGGGTATTAAACCTATTTCACAACAGTTTTCTTTCTTTTTTTTTAAAGCTTTTTTTCAAAGTTTATTTATTTTATTTGATAGCACAGAGAGAAAGTGAAAGGGAAGTGGGATAATGAGAGAGAGAGAGACCTATAGTACTATTTCATGTAGCTTTCCCAGTGCAGGAGAGGACTGAGGCTTGAACTGAGGTCCTTACACACTGTAACATATGGACTTAACCAGGTACTCCACTGCCCGTCCCTTTACCACATTTTTCTTGCAAACAGAATATCCTTTAATCTATGAATGGTAATGAAATGTAGAGGTTTAAGACTCAGATTTGGAAATCTTTGCCTCCTACTCATTATATTAATTATTTGCACTGCTGTGTAACAAACAACCACAGTCTTATATATCCTAACCAGGGAAGTGATAGTCTGTTATCTTTTGGTTAGAAGTAGTAACTCTACCAGCCCATTCAAGGGGACAAACTCAGCAAAGGCACCAACATCAGGAGGCAGGGGTCATTGATGAATACTCCATGGGTAACTTTGGGCAATAATCTAACTCTGTGGCCTCAGCCTTCTCCTTTGTAAAACTGATATGACAATAATATCTTCTCCATAAAGCAGTGACTAAGTGAATTAACATACAGAAAGAAAGTGTCTGACAAATAGCCGGCATTTATATAAATATTTGCTTTTATTATTACCAAGGCTAGTATCTGGCTCATAGGAAAAAAAATAAACATTGATTAAATAAATGAGTCAAGAAATGAATTTGCAGCATAGCAACATGCTTTGGGAAATACTGCCTTCCTAAGGAATGCCCCAAGGATTAGATGCCAAGAGAACTGGAATATTCTAGGTTCTCAAACTGTAATATTTTCTTTTTTTTTTTTTTCCCCCTTTTGTTGCCCTTGTTGTAGCTTCGTTGTGGTTATTATTATTGCCCTTGTTGACGCAATTCGTTGTTAGATAGGACAGAGAGAAATGGAGAGAGGAGGGGAAGACAGAGAAGGGGAGAGAAAGATAGACACCTGCAGACCTGCTTCACCACCTGTGAAGTGACTCCCCTGCAGGTGGGGAGCCGGGGGCTCGAATCAGGATCCTTACGCCTGTCCCTGCGCTTTGCGCCACATGCGCTTAACCCACTGCGCCACCGCCCGACCCCCCAAACTGTAATATTTTCTTTTCCCACTTCCAGATTAGCTTGTCCCATCTGAAATTTAAAAATGCAGACAGGTCAGGTCCAGTTGTATCTCTACCCCTCTCTCTTTCTCTCTTTTACACCAATAATAGTTCTCTTGGTACAGTGGCTGGTATGGTGCCATGAGCAGTTAAAGGTTTCATCAGAACTCTGGATGAGGCTGACAATGACAACTAAGTGTACTGGAGGGGCCTAAGCAGCAGAAGTGAGGTGAATGGGGATGGGTGGGAAGAATATAACTCTACAGAAGTGGAACAAAAGAGACAAGAAGAACCATTTCCATGTGTTTGTTAGCCTTTTGGATCTCTTCCGTAGTGAATGTTCTATTCATAGCCTCTGCCCATTTTTGGATGAGGTCATTTGCTTTTTTGTTGCTAAATTTGCTGAGCTAGAAGCACCATTTTCAAGAGCAATGCTATTTTTTTTCTGTATGTATCTAAGGGTTTTGAGGTGCTTTGATAGTTAGTCTTAAAGTTAAATTACATGCCCCTATGTTTCTCTGCCATTTTAGTTGTTCTTATTCACTATATTCAAAACAGCTATTCCTTCTTAGTCTTGTTTTTTTTTTAATTTTTTAATTTTTTTATTTAAGAAAGGATTAATTAACAAAACCATAGGGTAGGAGGGGTACAACTCCACACAATTCCCACCGCCCAATCTCCATATCCCACCCCCTCCCCCGATAGCTTTCCCATTCTCTATCCCTCTGGGAGCATGGACCCAGGGTCATTGAGGGTTGCAGAAGGTAGAAGGTCTGGCTTCTGTAATTGCTTCCTCGCTGAACATGGGCGTTGACTGGTCGGTCAACATTTGATGTCTACATTCTATCTATTTTTCAGTGAGTTAAAACTGATTTGCTTTGCAAGTTACACGGTTCCTCTATGAGTTAATAAAAACAGTTGACATTTACCGTTGCCTTTCTTTTCACTGTCAAAGTACTTTCAGACATCTTGTTGGAACCTCAAAGTGGTTGGTGATGTGGGTATTCCTAGACACCCCCCTCCCACACACACATACACACATACTCCCATGTGAACTTGGGACATAGGAAGAACTGACTTTTTTAGGGATGGACTTAGACTACTAAATAGGTACATTCCCTGGGGTATTCCCTCACTCTGTACTCCTCCCACTTGCTAGCCCTTCATTTCTTTTTGATTGGGCAAAAACATCTTACTCACTGCTCCTGTACCTGACCTGCCTTTGGCCATGGCCTTGATGGTTCTGGTTGGGAATTCATGTGTTACTGTTTGGAAAGAATCATATATATATTTTTATAGCAACATAACCCATTTTACCTTTATTGTAATTGTTTTGGAATAAGAAGTAATCATCCAGGACTGACCAACTTGCTTTACTAAGCGCTCCTTTCACACTCCTGGCAAATTGCTTTGAGAATTGAACAAAGCCCGGCTCAATCATGCAGGATATCCATTCCAAAGGATGCTGGGGAAGTAAATCTCTGTTAAGCCAGCCCTAGTCATACCTCTTCCTCCTTCTTCCCAGGGATCAAATGGTGAACATGAACTTCATTCCCCCACCCCTCATCTTGGGGAGGGGCTTCTTAACCCTGGGGTTTGACCTGGGCATTTGTGATGCTCATGTACTGCACAGAGAACTTGTAGCAATAGACTGTTGCATTAAAGAGCTTTCGATGCTGATGTTGGAGTTGATACTTTCCATGTGGCTGTTGAAATTAATTTATGGAAGAAGTCTCCCTGACATAGTTTCCAAGGAATGTTAAATTGATACTGTGTGAAAAAGTGCTCATATGAGTTGGGAGGAACTCATGTTCCTTACTGCAGGACTTCTCAAGGTCTTTAAAATGTTAGCAAACTATGGATTGTCTAGAGGAGAACATAACATGTGGGAGCCCCCAAATTTTTTGGTGTCGGAACTCCATTTTTATGAAGTTAAGTTTATCTTCCATAATTAGTGATCTGGAGAACACAATTTTGGGATATAAGAAAGGGGAGGGATTATCTTCTTTTTATTTTTCTCAATCCATCCCTTCCCCTTTCTTCTGTTGTCCTCCTCTTTCTTTTATTCATAAACACATGCACACACACATATATTCAACTGGAAAGGTGGACTGTGCTGCTAGGATGTGATGTTTTCCCTCCCCACTTCTCTTGAGCTCTCTAAAATGGATACAGTTAAAGATTACTGTTCTGGAGATCTCGTCTTTTTGTCTTTGTTAATGGGATTTTGCAAGACAGGACAGTCTGATGGAAACACCACGCTCTCACCTGGAGGACTTTGAACATGCTGCTCCCTCTCCAGGTAGGGAGTTATTACCACCATTTCCCAAGCTGACTCCTACTTAGTGTTCTTTTAGGCTCAGCTAAAGTGTCATATCCTTGGAAAAGCATTTCCTGAAATTCTTCTGTGGGGGATTTAGGCTTATATCCCAGCTCAGCAACCCACTAGATACATGAATTTATTGGTTGAATTGTCAGGACAAGATTATCTTCATTTTGGTAATCATCTATCAACTCATGTCCATTGAAAACATATGCAATTATATCTGTTGATTATTTTTCCTCAGTAAAGTTGGGGAAAAGTAAAAGATCAAGAGCTAGAGTATACACTTTACTTCCATGTGTCTCTAGCATTTGAATTTGAAGCCCAAGAAGAAGGTGGTGATTTTGATGCTTTTGGGATGATGGCAAGGCTAGGAGTGGTTGATAAACCACATTTGTAAACAGAAGTTTTACTGGCTGGAGCAGAGATACTCACAGAATCCTGTGCTGTGTGTAGGTCTGCTTCCAGGCAGTCCATGTCCCTTGGTCCAAGAAAAAATATTGGAATGGAAGTTGGGACATCAGGGTTCCAGGCTCAATTTCAAATGCCCTCTCAGGACCTGTGATCTGCAATTGTTTGAGTGATTGAGCTGTAACAAAGTACCCTCTTGAGTGAGTTATTTCCATTTCTATCATTTCCCTACAGACACTATTATGGAGACTGCTGCCACCTTGGCTGTTAATTACATGACTGGGAGTCACATAAACAGGTATAGCAAGAGCTAACATCCCTGCAGCATTATAAGACTTATGAATCAAGTCTCAGAGCAGCCCTTTGAGCCTACTGTCTTAGGATGATGCTGAAACAACAACCATCCTGTTCTTTCTCTTAGTAGTTCAAGAGATACCAACTGAGTTGGATCCTGGGTCAGGCCTTGTCCATGCTGGGTTCAGGGGGTTTCAGAAATGAACAAAGTGATACACGCACAGATAGATATAGATAGATAGATAGATAAATAAATAGATATGGAGAGAGCTTACCTGGTGGGGTATGTATCCTACCATGTGTGATCTAGGTTCAAACTCTGGTACCACATAGGAATGCCACAGCACCAGGGGAATCTCTCAGGCTGTGGTGTTTCTCTGTGTCTTTCAATCTGAATGAAAAAGCCAACCCAGAGGCAGTGAAACTGCCCATGCATGAGGCTCTGGCTCTGCAAAAAAAAAAAGGGGGGGGGTGGTGGTGGGGTGGGGTTGGGTAGGGTGGGGTGGGTGATAGCACACATTGGGTTAAGAGCACATAGCATGAGTGCAAGACCTGCACAAGGATCCTGGTTCAAGCCCCTGGCTCCCTACCTGCAGGGGGGTAGCTTTGCAAGTGGTAAAGCAGGTCTTCAGGTGTCCATCTTTCTCTCTCTCTCTATCTTTCCCTCCCATCTCAAATTCTCTCCTATAAAAAAATATGAAAAATGGCCACAGGAGCAGTGAATTCATAGTATAGGCACAGAGTGATAATCCTGGAGGCAAATGAAAAAAAAAAGAAAGAATTAAATAGAACTCATCTTAAAACCATCAACCCCTCATTCTCCAAATTAGAAATTTCAATCTCACCCTCCCATGACACCTCCAGTGCAGCAAGTTACAGTCCAACCTCTGAATCTATTCACTTTTCATTGCTGTTCATGGGTTTCACCTTTTGCCTTTAGGCTCAAGGCTCTTACTTCATGGGTAGGAGGCTCTTCCTGTTTTGGCCTGTAAAGGAGGGAATTTTACTGTTATGTCTTTGCTCAGGGAAATGCTTTCATGGAGACTCCTTTCCTCTCTCTGCCCTCTGATTTGCTTCATTAGAGGATTTGTTTAGTCATGATGCTGATGGATGCTCAGAGTTTCTGTTATGAAAGAAGCCTTGTTCAGTCTCTATGACCTAGTATTCTAAGAGCTTTGCTCTCACCTCATGCCTGACAAGGTAGGGCATCTTCATGGTCCTGTGGGTTCTAATATATAGATTTGACTTTAGTCCAATTTGTACTGACTCTTCCAGCTTTGGAAGAGTTTTTTTTTTTTTTTCCTTCCTGTTGGGAGTTATTTGGTTTAAAGATGGCTATTAATAAGTGTTGTGTATCTTGGTGACTGGGCAGCTGAAGTGGAGGAAGGATAATTACTAGGGTTTTGACTTCAGCTGTATCCAGATCTCTAAACTTAGAGATTGAGAGGGTAAAAAGGTCATTTTTTTTTTTTTTTTTTTGCTGTGTTGGAGGCTTTTGGAAGATGTGAGGCTTGAACTGTGGTCTTCTGACTCTTGGTCCAATGTTCATTCTTCTACCTTCTCTTTTCTCAGATGAACAGAGTTTACCAGTGTTGAAAAGTAAGTGCAAACATAATGAGAAATGGGCTCTGGGCCCAGAGGAACATGTGTCTATGAATTTCTACCTCCTTTGGCCCCCACGGTGTCTCAGTTCCTCATCTGGAAACCAGATCGACAATGGTACTTTTCTCAAAGAACAGTGTGGATAATTGCACCTTTCTCATAGTGTTATGGTGGATTTGAATGAGATAGTCCCTGTGAAAAGTACACAGCATAGTATCTGGCACAGAAAAAATTTTCAATACACATTAGCTGTTTAAATTTTATATCACATAAATCAATAAAAAGACTTTACAATCAGAACTCTGTCAAGAAAAGCAAAACAGAGTCCAGATGATGAGTAGCAGCTGAAGGATTTTCTTAACGAGCAGTGAGCATATCAGCTAAGTTTCTGAGGAACAGCATTTCCCACCTGGCATTCACCTGGGTAGTATAACTCTCCCCTGCTGGCAGTGTAGCCCAGGCTGAATGTGCTCAGAGTATATACATCTAGAACACTACAGGCACTAATATCTATAAATAGGGAGGAAGCCATAAATGAGAGCTCATTAACTTCTTACTGACTGCTGAAAAGTAAATTAGAAAAAATAAACAGAGCTGAACATTTGTGTAAACCTCAATCTTTTTGGATGCTTTTCAATTAGCAGAGCCATTTTTCATGTGAAAAAATAATGGCTGTCATGTGCCACCTGGTTCTAGAATCAAGTGACAAATCTGTTTTAATGGCTGCTGTCATATCTCTGGATTTAGCCAGACACGACTAGTTGTAGACCAGCTGGGTGGGAGGAGGGAGCTGGCCTTGCAGGAGCACTCCCAGACACTATGCTAGGCTCAGGACTCACACCTACCCCTTGAACTGCCTTTGCAACCTGGCTAAGCTATTATCCTTCTCTTACAGGTAAGATTCAGAGAGGCTGAGGAACTTGCCCCAGGCTACACAGTAGATATGCAGTGCAGTCTGGTCCTACAGTCTGTGTCTAGTCCACTCAGCCATGAGGTGCAGAGGGAGAAAACTGGGCAGGAAGGTGGAAGGTGTCTGGGAAGGTCTGGAAGACAGGCAGTCTGAAGCAGGGCTGGGGCTGGACTGGCGAGATAGGGGTTTAAGTGGGCAGAGTCCGGCTTCAGGAGCCTTGGTGCAGAAGGCAGGTTTCTGCCACCAAAGGGGAACTCCCTATCCTTGAGAGAGGGACAGCCAAGGCTTGTAAGGCAAGAGTCAGGCAGGATGTCTGTTGATGGAGGGACCTATGTTGAGTGCTCAGTAACGTTCAATAAGATCACTGAGCAGTTTGTGAAGAGAAGACACTGGATGGGAGCACTAGGGTTCAGATATCCACCTGGGGGATGGGGATAGTGTTGGGTCTGGGCTCTCAGTCTCCAGGGGATGGAAGGATGGAAGAAGTTTTCAGAGCCAGGAGCCAGGACCTTATAGTCATGGTGTCATAACAGATAGGTTTCGCTGATTGCTGGATAAGTCCCTTACCTACAGAGTTTTTAAAAAAATTTCTTTATTGGGGAATTAATGTTTTACATTCAACAATAAATACAATAGTTTGTACATGCATAACATGCCCCAGTTTCCCATATAACAATACAACCCACACTAGGTCCTCTGTCATCCTTCTTGGACCTGTATTCTCCCCACCCATCTCCCCCCACCCCAGAGTCTTTTACTTTGGTGCAATATGCCAATTCCAGTTCAGGTTCTACTTTTTTTTTTTTTTTCTGATCTTGTTTTTCAACTTCTGCCTGAGAATGAGATAATCCCATATTCATCATTCTGTTTCTGACTTATTTCACTCAACATGATTTTTTCAAGGTTCATCCAAGATCGGCTGAAAATGGTGAAGTCACCATTTTTTATAGCTGAGTAGTATTCCATTGTGAGTATATACCATGGCTTGCTCAGCCACTCATCTGTTGTTGGACACCTGGGTTGCTTCCAGGTTTTGGCTATTACAAATTGTGCTGCTAAGAACATATGTGTACACAGATCTTTTTGGATGGGTATGTTGGGTTCCTTAGAATATATCCCCAGGAGAGGAATTGCAGGATCATAGGGTAGGTCCATTTCTAGCCTCTCCAGACTGTTCTCCACAGAGGTTGGACCAATTGACATTCCCACCAGTAGTGTAGGAGGGTTCCTTTGACCCCACACCCTCTCCAGCATTTGTTGCTGTTACCTTTTCTGATGTATGACATTCTCACAGGAGTGAAGTATCTCATTGTTGTCTTTATTTGCATTTCTCTGACAATCAGAGACTTGGAGCATTTTTTCATGTGTTTCTTGGCCTTTTGGATCTCTTCTGTGGTGAATATTCTGTCCATTTCCTCCTCCCATTTTTGGATGGGGTTATTTGTTGTCTTGTTGTTGAGTTTGGCAAGCTCTTTATATATGTTGGTTATTAAACTCTTATCTGATGTATGGCATGTAGCTTCTCCCATTCTGTGAGGGGTCTCTTGGTTTGGGTAGTGGTTTCTTTTGCTGTGAAGAAGCTTTTCAATTTGATGTAGTCCCATAGGTTTATACTTGCCTTAGTCTTCTTTGTAATTGGATTCGTTTCATTGAAAATGTCTTTAAAATTTATGCGGAAAAGAGTTCTGCCAATATTTTCCTCTAAGTATTTGATAGTTTGTGGTCTAACATCCAAGTCCTTGATCCACTTGGAATTTACTTTTGTATTTGGTGAAATAAAGTGGTTCAGTTTCATTCTTCTGCATGTTTCAACCCATTGTTTCTAACACCATTTGTTGAAGAGACTCTGCTTTCCTATTTAATAGTCTGGGCCCCTTTGTCAAAGATTAGATGTCCATAGGTGTGAGGGCTCACTTCTGGGCTCTCAATTCTATTCCATTGGTCAGTGTGTCTATTCATGTTCCAGTACCAAGCAGTTTTGATTACAATGACCCTATAATGCAATTTGAGATCTGGCAGTGTGATGCCTCCAGTTCTGTTCTTTCTTTTCAAGCTTGTTTTGGCAATTCCAGGTCTTTTCTGTTTCCAGATAAACATTTGTAGCATTTGTTGTACTAACTGTGCCTTCCCACCATCACCCCTGCAAGGCTCCTATCCCCATTGCAACAGGCTTGACTGAAGAGCTTTCCAGGCAGAACTCACTTGTAGGTGACACATGTTCCTCAGACTAAGTGGATATTTCTCCTTCTTGCTCAGAGAGCAGCAAGAGAGAGGCAATATCCTCTTTAAGTTTTCAGTGACTTGATTGTCTGGCCACTGTGAAGAAGGTGTAAAAGTGATATAAATGGAGCCAAAAGAACTTTGTGTCTCTAAGGTCAAGAACCGAAATTAAAGAAAAACCTGTCAAGAATCAGAGGCAGGCTTCTTACTGAGGCCAGTGCTTTGCATAACCAGAAGCAGGCCGGGGTAAGGTAGGAAAGTGTGGTAGGCAGGTCTACTGCCAGCTTCCTAGTCACTTGTCCTTGTGCCGGGCAGCCAAGATTTTCCTCACATATTTCCTGTTCAGTCACATATATGCTGTGTGACCTCTGGAAAGATCCAACAGCCTTTTCGGGCTTTTGTTTCTTTTTTCACAAATAGGACTTTTAAAGTTCTTTGTACTTCTAAAATTCTGTGATATTAGTAACTGTACCTAGTAATCCGAAATTGTGACAGGAATTCATTAATAAGGAATTATGCCTGAACCTGGTAACAGAAAATAATGAAGCAATTGATTTTAATATGCTCTAGGATCCTGATTCTTCATTATTTCCAATTCATCTCTCCCAACCCTCCTAAAGATCTTTAATCATCTCATAGGCTTTTGGTGGGATGGGTGATTAAACACAGGATGTAATGAGTCTTGGTCAAATAATTTTATATTCAACCACTCATTGGGATAACAA
Source organism: Erinaceus europaeus (assembly GCF_950295315.1). Taxonomy (NCBI): domain Eukaryota; kingdom Metazoa; phylum Chordata; class Mammalia; order Eulipotyphla; family Erinaceidae; genus Erinaceus; species Erinaceus europaeus. Next base: position 56,067,249 of record NC_080173.1, read on the forward strand.
CTGCCCAGTACTTGAGGGGACCTGCCAGAGACTTCTGCCATAAAGAAGATACTACAGATTGGCAGTGTTGATTTCTCCTAAGACTCTTTTCTTGAACTCTATCTTCCCAGTGTCTTCACATGGCCTTTCCTCTGTGTTTACAACCTCCTGGCTTCTCACTCTCATAAGGGTACCAGTCTTACTGGATTAGAGTTTCTGTCTTGCAGGGTTTCTAGGTCTGATATATGTATGTGTATATATCTTCTCTTTAATTGACTTTTGTGACAGACATCCCTGATGCCTCACTTTCCTATGAAATTTCTTTCAGGTTCTCATAGCTTGATGGTTTTAGAGAACCACTCCCAATCAACTCAGCTTGATTTTGATAATCTGACAAGACAAATGTGCTGGCACTTACGCGGGGTGACTCTCAACAAGGAAGGTAAACTACTAGTTCTCCCTCACTATCTCAAGGGACTCAGAGATATAGACAAGAGACACCCGGAGAATTGGAACACTCTCATTTATTTGGGGGTGGGCTTGGGTTTATATAGGGATTCAAACAAAGAACATTTTTCAAATACATCAGAAATTATAGGTTTCTTAAAGGCCAACTTGCCCCTATAGTAGGGGGCTGGTATGACAGGAATTGATGCAATACATAAAGGTCAAGACAATTATTCTCCATGATGCAAACAGGTTAATTATCTAAAGGAATTTGAGAGAAACATAGGGGTTAAACCAGCAGGTGAGATAGAAAGAAGATAAAAAAATTTGATGTAAATCAAAGATATCAAAGGATATAAGGAAATTGTGTTTTGGGGGCTTCACTGACTGATGTCAGGGAGGTGTTTGATGGAGTATCTTCTCTTTAGTGATCAAAAGTGAGGTGGTTGTGTGAACTCTGGGTGAGTATGTGAACTCTGAGTGAACTTTAAAGCAGGCAGCCATGTGGCCTGCAGTTAGCGGGGAGAAACAGTGAGATCTCTGTGGGCTTGAGAGTCTGATAAGGGGAAACTGAATCTGAGAGACTGTTTTCCCCTTTGCTCATCTCTGTGAGAGAGGCTAACAAGGGGATGTCTTTCCCAGACCTCCATCCAGGGGTGGGGGGAGTTTTCCCTAAGCTCTACCAAGCTTACACATAGTCCCACACAAATGAAGTATTTCTCTCAGGAATCCTAGTATCATGGGAAGAACAGAGATTGAATCTGAAGTTTTGGTCCCAGTTATTACAAAAATCTACCTGTAAAAACTAAGACAACCCCCTTTTCCTCCTGACTTTGGGCTTCAGTTTCCCCAAGTGTAAAATTATTTAGGGTGACATCATCACCGTCTCAGCAGCAGGGATTGGAGATGTGTGTTTTTTTTTCCAGCCTTGTGAGATATAATTGACATATTACATTGTGGTACACAGATTGATTTGATAGAATGATATATTGCAAAATGATTATCACAAGTATTTAGCACCTCCATCACATGACATGTTACCAGTTTTTTTTTTTTTTCTTTGTGGTACAGTTGATGATGCTTTGAGCAACTTTCAAGTATGTAATATAGTATTATCAGCTGTAATCATCATACCACACATTAATTCCTCAGAACATATTAACTGCAAGTTCATACCTTTTGACTAAGGTACCTCCACTTCCCTCATGCCACAATCTCTGGTAGCTCCTGTTCTAAAACACTCTCTCTTTCTTTGAGTTCACCTTCTAAAAAATTTCTCTGTGGCATGTAGTATTTGTCTTTTTCTGATTTATTTCACTCAGGATAATACCATCAAGGTCTGTCTTTGTAAATGGCAAGATTTCCTCCTTTCTCATGGCTGAATGATAGTCTTCACTCACAGGCATCCATTGCTGCCTGATTAGGATGTTTTCTTCCATGTCTTTGTTTATAAGCTGTGGTGAACACAAATGTGCAGGTAGGGAGACTGTTTTTGAATCTTCTGCTGTGAGTGCCTCAAAGATCAATAGTTTACTTTTCATGTTCAAACAGCCTTTCCCTTGCATCTTTTTTCTCTTGTACCCCTTGCAGTTGGCATCACTCAAGTTTCCTTTTAAGATTTTATGTCTTTTTTTTAGAAAATTATTTCCCAAATATGAGCCTTTGTTGCAGCTTTTGTGTTTTTCCTTTGGTGGTGTGGTTCCAGACAGAAGGGAAAACCAGCTATTCAGAGTGTGGGCTTCTGTCTGGGCTTCTTCCAGTGGCTATTGCTCTTTGCAAAGGCAGACTTAGGTTTTGATCACATTGCCCTATTTTGAGAGCTGCTGACTGGTTGCTAATGGGACAAGGACTTTTGAGTTTCTTTGCTTATCACCCTACCAAGAGTTTTCCCTACCACTTTATAATGAACCCAAAGCTCTTTGAGGGGACAGGCAGCTTCAGAGGTGCTGTTGCATTTGAGTGCTAACACAGGACTCTCACCTTTACTAATCTATTTGTAGGAACTCTTATCCTAAAAATTACCCTAGTCTTTGAAATTTACTTGGTAACACTTCCTAGAGCAGTCATTATCATGCACCACAATCCCAGTGGCTTTAAATAAGAGAAGGCTGTGATATAGATATGTCATGAAGAAGTTACCTTCTTCTTGGTCCGGGACCAGTGGCGCAGTGGATAAGGCATTGGATTCTCAACCATCAGGTCCCAAGTTTGATCCCCAGAAACACATGTACCAGAGTGATGACTGGTTATTTCTCTCCTCCTATCCTCCTCATGAATAAATAAATAAATTCTTAAAAAAAAGAAGTTACCTTCTTCACCTCATCTTGGATGGATGGGGCTTGAAGGAATCATGTCAAGTGAGGTAAGCCAAAAAGAGAAGGATGAATATGAGATGATCTCATTTATAGGCAGAACTTAAAGGATAAAAACAGAAAAGGCAAACATAAAGTAGAATTTGGACTGGATGACCTCATCAGTGTACCCTGGAACTCCACCTCTCCAGAGTCCTGCCCCATTAGGGAAAGATAGAGATAGGCTGGTAGTATGGATCCACCTGTCAATGCCCAGGTCCAGTGGAAAAGCCAGACCTTCCACCTTCTGCAGCCCATAATGATCCACCTTCTGCAGCCCATAATGGGTCCATGCTCCCAGAGGCATAAAGAACAGGAAGTCTTCCAATGGAGGTAATGGGATGTGAAACTCTGGTGGTAGGAATGTGTGGAATTGTACTCCTTTTATCCTACGGTCTTGTTGATAATTTCTAAATCAATAAAAAATTTGGGCTGGGTTTGGTGTATTGTACCAAAGCAAAGGACTTTGGGGAAGGGAGGTAGGGTAGAGACTGGGGGAGTTTGGGGTCCTGGTGTATGGTGGTGGGGGTAAGAGTGCTTTGTAGATGCCTAACTTGGTGAGATAAAAATTTTTACCCATGTGTCAACAACTGTACTATAAACCATTAAACTTTCCAACAAAATTATTAAAGGCAAAAACAATGAAAAAAACAAACAACCCTCCTCACCTCTGGAAGTACAGGTTTTAATCCTCCCTCTGAAACCTGCAAGAGGAATAGCCTTTCTTGCTTCTTCCAGTTTCTGCTGATTCTCATGATTCTTGGTATTTGCTTTTAGCGACATCACTCTCTTCTCTATCTTTGCTTTGACCTGACATCTTCCTCTTGTGTAGTGTAGCTGGGTGTTTTCTTTTTTCTTTCTTTCTTCTTTATATGTTGACATTTTATTTTAAGAAAATATGCCAAGGTAAGTGCAAGCATATTTGTTTTCTTACAAGGACATCAGTCCTGTTGTATTCAAGGTCTCTCCTACTCCAATATGACCTCATTTTCACCAGTTACTTATGAAAATACCTCACTTCCACATAAGCTCACAGTTTATGATACTGGAGGATTTAGAACTTCAACATAGGCTCAGTGGTGGTGGTGGAAAATTGAGTGCATATTATTGAAGGCATCATTATAAGTGAAATTCTGGTTCTTATAAAAATGAGCAAACAGCCTTAGAGAAATCTGTGACTCCTTTAAATTTACATATATGGCAAATGACAGAGTAAGAATTTGGGTGTAATTCACCAGGCTTTAATATTTGTACTTTTTCTTGTTTCGTGATGTGGGCTTGTATGGCTATGTACTTCCCTCTCAGTACTGTCTTAGCTGTGTCCCAAATATTTTGATAGCTTGTGTCTTCATTTTCATTGAACTCTCGAAACATTTTGATTTCTTCCTTTATTTCCTCTTTGACCCAGTAGTTGTTAAGTAGTGTATTGTTGAGCTTCCACATTTTGGGATTATAACTCATCTTTTGATATATGTTCTATTTGTGGTGGTCTGGTTGTTTATAGGAAACCTTTCAGAACTTCTTTCAAGGCAGGCTTGGTGATGGTTGCTTCCTTCAACTGTTGCTTGTCTGAGAAGGTTTTGATGCTTCCATCTAGTCTGAATGACAGTCTAGCAGGATATAGTATTCTTGGCTGAAAGCCTTTCTCATTGAGCACTCGATAGATATCTTGCCATTCTCTTCTGGCCTGTAGTGTTTGTATGGAGAAGTCTGCTGCTAATCTTATGGGTTTTCCTTTGTAGGTGACTCTTTGTTTTTCTCTTGCAGCCTTGAGGATCCTTTCTTTATCCTTATTCCTTTCCAATCTAAGTATGACATGTCTTGGTGTCTTTAGGTCTGGGTTAATTCTGTTTGGGACCCTCTGGGCTTCTTGAATCTTTATGTCTTTGGTGTTGTCTAGACTAGAGAAATTTTCAGCTATTATGGCCTGGAGAATGCTTTCTTCCTCCCCTTCTCTTTCTTCCTCTGGTAAGCCAATAATGCGTATATTGTTTCTTTTGAAGTCATCCCATAGGACTCTGTTGTTGTTTTCAGCATCTCTTAATCTCTTTTTGAGGTCTCTTACTTCTTCTTTAGTTGTCTCTAATTCATCCTCAATCTTGCTAATTCTGTCTTCAGCCTCATTGATTCTATTCTCTCTGCCCTCTACTGCTTTCTGGAGTTCATCTATTTTGTTGCCCTGCTCTGATACTGTTTTAGCTTGTTCAGCTAGTTGCCTTCTTAGCTCAGCAATTTCAGCTTTCAGCTCTCTAATAACCATGAGATAATTAGAATTTTCTTCCATATTCTCATTTGTTGTTCCTGCAGTTCTGATTACAATTTTTTCAAATTCTTTACTCACTCCTGTTATTATTTCCTTAGCTAATGTTTGGATGTTGAACTCGTTGTTTTGTGCTTCACCCTCTGGAGGACTTTTAGCTGGACTCTTGTCCTGGTTCGAGTCTCCATTATTTTTTCTTGTTGTTTTAACCATTTTATATAAGTTAACAGTTTTTTCAATCCCTGAGTTGGAGTTCAGTGGTGTAAAAGCCTTTTTTTTTTTTTTTTCCCCTGTAGGCTATGGTAGCCTGAGGGCTTTTAAACTATCAATAGGCTTCTTGGCTTAATCAATGACTCCTGACCAAGAGATAAAGCAGGGTGTGGCAGAGATAATCCAGTGGTTATGCAAAGAGACTTTCACAGCCCTTCAGCTATGCCACCGAGGTATAGGTCTTCTCCTGAGTTTCCCGGTTAGATCTCTGTGCCCTGGTGTCCCTCCCTGTTGCTGCTCCAGATTCTGAGGGTAGTAGCAATGGAGACTCAGAGTTGTACTTGGTGAGTCTCTGGGGAGTCCTTTCCTCCCTTCAGCTGTCCCCTTGTTGGTGGAGCAGACTGGAGGTGGTGTCTCCACTGACAAACTGTCGAACTGTTAGCAGTCACTTAATCTCTCCTTAGGCCCCTCTCTCCTCTCTGTCACCAGCCACGCATGTTTGTACTCACGGGTGATTTACTGGGTTTCTGTGGTCATTGTAGTCCTGTCTTGTTTCGGTCCGGGTGGTCTCCTTTGGTATTCCTAGTTGATCCGGGAGAGGAGAGGAGAGGAGAGAAAGCGATCTGCTGCTCGTAGCTCCGCCTCCGGAAGTATATAACTCATCTTTTGTTGATTGTTGAGTGTTAGTTGAATTCCACTGTGGTCTGAGAAGATGCTTGGGATGATTTCAGTGCTTGTGAATTTGCTGATGCTGTCTTTGTGGCCTAACATATGGTCTATCCTTGAGAATGACCCCTGTGGACTTGAGTAAAATGTGTATTCCAGTTTCTTGGGATGAATGACTCTGAAAATGTCCAATAGTTCTAGTTTATCTATCTCCTCATTTAGCTCCCTCATGTCTTTATTGATTTTCTGCCTGGGTGATCTGTCAAGTTGAGAAAGTGGGGTGTTGAAGTCCCCTACTATGATTGTGTTACTGTTAATATGTTGCTGTAGCTCTTTCAATAGGTGTTTGTTGTATTTAGATGGCTTCTAATTGGGTGCATAGATGTTAATAATTGTTAAGTCCTCTTGATTGACTTATCTTCTGAGCATTAAGTAGTGTCCATCCCTATCTTTTTATTTTATTTTATTTTTTTGCCTCCAGGGTTATTGCTGGGGCTCCGTGCCTGCACCATGAATCCACTGCTCCTGGAAGCCATTTTTTTTTCCCTTTTGCTGCCCTTATTGTTGTAGCCTTGTTGTGCTTATTATTGTTGTTTTTGATGTCGTTAATTGCTGGATAGGACAGAGAGAAATGGAGAGAGGAGGGGAAGACAGAGAGGGGGAGATAAAGATAGACACCTGCAGATCTGCTTCACTGCCTGTGAAGTAACTCCCCTGCAGGTGGGGAGCCAGGGGTTTGAACCAGGATTCTTATGCTGGTCTTTGCACATTGCGCCATGCATGCTTAACCCATTGGGCTACCACCTGACCCCTATCCCTATCTATTTTAATTTTATTGATTTTAAAGTCTATCGTGTCAGATATGAGAATAGTTGTTCCTGCCCTTTTTTGTGAGGGACATTGGCTTATATGGTAGTTTCCCATCCTTTCAGTTTGAGTTTGTGTTTGTCTTTTTGAGTTAGGTGGGTTTTTTGTAGACAGCATGTTGTTGGTTGTGATCTATCTTCCTACTCTGTGCCTTTTAATAGGTGAATTCAGGCCATTGACATTTATTGATATCAAAGATTGAAGATATTTTAATGCCATTCTTGTACATTTTTAGAGTGTTCTGATAGATGACATATTTATGTGATCTGATTATTTATAGGAAACCTTTCAAAACTTCCTTCAGGGTAGGTTTGGTGATAGTTGATTCTTTCAACTGTTGCTTGTCTGAGAAGGTTTTTATGCCTCCGTCTAGTCTGAATGACAGGTAGCAGAATACAGTAGTCTTGGTTGAAAGCCCTTCTCATTGAGCACTCAATAGATATCTTGCCATTCTCTTCTGGCCTGTAGTGTTTGTGTGGAGAATTCTGCTGTTAATCTTATGTTTTCCTCTGTAGGTGACTCTTTGTTTTTCTCTTGCAGCCTTCAGGTTCCTTTCTTTTTCCTTATTCCTTTCCATTCTCAATATAATGTGTCTTGATGTCTTTAAATCTGGTTAATTCTGTTTGGGACCCTCTGGGCTTCTTGGATCTTTATGTCTTTTATGTTGTCTAGACTAGAGAAGTTTTAAGCTATTATGTCCTGAAGAATGCTTTCTTCCCCTCCTTTTCTTTCTTCTTCTGGTAAGCCAATAATGTGTATATTATTTCTTTTGAAGTCATCCCATAGGTATCTGTTGTTGTTTTTAGTATCTATTAATCTCTTTTTGAGATCTTACTTCTTTTTTAGTTGTCTCTAATTTGTCCTTGCTCTTGCTAATTCTGTCTTCAGCCTCATTTATTCTATTCTCTCTTCCCTCTACTGTTTTCTGTAGTTCATCTATTTTGTTACCCTGTTCTGATACTATTTTAGCTTATTTAGCTAAAATAGTATTCTTAGTTCAGCTATTCAGCCCTCTAATAACCTTGAGATAATTAGTGTTTTCTTCTAGAGTATCATTTTTTGTTTCTGCATTTCTAATAACAATTCTTTCAAACTATTTACTCCTGTGATTATTTCCTTAACTAGTTTTTGGATGTTGACCTCATTCTTCTGTGCTTCAAGCTTTAGGGAGCTTTTAGCTGGATACTTTTTCTGGTTCATTTCTCCCGTATTTCTTCTTGTTGGTTTAACCATTTTACATATTATGTTATGAGGTCCCTCTCTCAGTACTTTTCAAATTACTGATCATTCTTGCCTGGATTGACTTGTGTCTAAGTAAGGTAATTAAAAGGTTCATCATTGTGGAATTTGACAGTTGTTTCAATAGTATTTTAATCCCTGAGTTGGAGCTCAGTGGCTTAAAAGCCTCTTTTGTTCTTTTTCTTCCCTGTAGGCTATGCAAGCCTGAGGGCTTTTAAACTATAAGTAGGCTTCTTAGCTTAACCACTGACTCCTGACCAAGAGATAAAGCAGGGTGGGGCAGAGATAATTCAGTGGTTATGCAAAGAGACTTTCACAGCCCCACCACTATACCTCCGAGGTATAGATCTTCTCCTGAGTTTCCTTGTTAGTTCTCTGTCCCCTGCTGTCAGTTCCAGGTCTCCCCTCCGCTGCTCCAGATTCTGAGGGCAGTAGCAATGGAGACTCACAGTTGCATTTGGTGAGTCTTAGGGGAGTCCTCTTCTCCCTTCAGCTGGCTTTTTGTTGGTGAAACAGACTGGAGGTGGTGTCTCAAGTGGTAAAATGCCAAACTGTTACCATCCACTTAATCTCTCCTTAGGTTCCTCTCTTTCCATGAGCCACACGTGTTTGCACTCACTGGTGATTTGGTGGATTCCTGAAGTTGTTCTAGTCCTGTATTGTTGCAGTCCCAGGTGGTCTCCTTTGGTATTCCTAGTTGACCAGGGAGAGGAGAAGAGAGAAGCACTATCTTGTAATTTTATAAAGCAATATTAAACCAATAATAATAACAAAAGCCTGATTTTTTTTTGGGAGGAGCTATTAATTCAAGAATTTCTAGTGGATTATAGATAATTTTCATAACAAACTTAATGAAATAGTTTCAAAGTTAGGTGCTTGTTTTTGGGGAACTTTCCTAAGATCTACAGAATGAACCATTGCATGATACCTGCTTATATATAAGATAGAAAAATTGTGTAATTACCTCCAAATATATGAAACTGCCATTGCTAAGATCATGCAAATAATTGGGTTTTAGTGCAATTGGATTCCTAAAATTAATAATTTCCACATCCATACTCTGTGCATGCAAATCCATACTCCTGTGACTGCAAATTTTGAGCAATTTGTACTAGAGGATAGCATGACTCAGAAAACCTGCAGTGGTCCTCTGAGAGCAGCCCAGAATTCTGGGCTCACTTAATCTCCCACTCTTGTAAAACCCAGGGTTACCCAGATGGTCTCTGTGTGTCCTCTGACTGTTTGTGGGTTATTTCCTTTTGTCTTTCAATATGAAGTTAAGACAAAGGTTAGAAATTTCCTTCCTTACTTATGGTGCAGTTCCATAAGAATGGAAACAGAGCCAGCCAACCATTCATGTACATCTGGGGATGAACTAAACTGCAGAAGCCTTACTTATAGCCATTTCCACACTTGACTGCTGATCTCTTGACCATCACTGAGGACTGTGGAGCCAGACTTGGAAGAGGCCACAGAGGTCATTCTTAGTTCATTCTCTTAGACTCCTGAGATAACTGAAGTTGAAAGATGGGGAGTCCCTTAAGACTTAAACCCATTTTTTCAAATTCTAAATCCAGTGTGTATTTTTAAAGCCAGGCTAGTACTTAAAGTCACCTAGGGATCATTTCAAAACCCAGATGTGATGAATTTGTGGGCTAGTGCAGTCATGGGATATGATTTTGGGAATGCTGTGCCCCCTTTTCTCAGAACCTTCTCATGGGCATGACTTTCCTCTTGCTAGAGGGAGGGAGGCAAGGGTAAGAAGAGTGTGTGCTCTGGAGAGCTTCTAGTGGAGGAGATGGTATATGGAACTCTGGTGGTGTGAAATGTTTGGAATTTTAGCCCTCTTATCCTATGGTTTTGTCGATATTTTCTATTTTTATTTTAGAAATTAATTAAATAAAATAAAAATAAAATAAAAAAGAATCACAAAAAGGAGAAGAAGAAGGAGAAGAAGGAGAGGAGGAAGGGGAAGGAGGAGGAGGAGAAGGAGAAGAAGGAGGAAGAGGAGGAGGAGATGAAGAATGTATGCATTTATCCTAGGCAAGAGGGAGTGATCATGATTTGAGCTTCTTGGGGTTTTGCCTAAGTCTCCTTTTCCCTAAGGCAGTGAGTTCCCCAGGCAGACATGGACACAGCCTTTCATGTCCCACTCATAGGTGGCAGCTTCCAGAAATAGGGACAAAATGATCTCGTTCGGAGCTCTTCTTTCATCCCTGACTATTCTCAGGGGCTCTCTTTCCTCCTTTTGCTGCTCTGGGCTTGTTCTTACAGTTCTGGATGGGAAGCAGGGGAACTGAAAAGCATACTGGCCCAGAGGTTAGCTCTGCCTCATATGGCTGTTTCATCCACATTTCAGCCACCTACCTGGTTTCTAGGGTGGTCACAAGCATAGCATTCTGGTACTGGGCAGCAGAGGAGGTGTGGTATTACATATATTTTATATGACAATGGGGTTTCTACTTGTTTTCTTTTTCTTTGGTATTATTATTATTTAATATTGATTTACAAAATTCGAAGATAACAGGGGCAAAATTCTACAACACTCCCATTGACACTTGTTTTCTTCTTTCTTTTTTTGTAGTGATAGAATTCTACTTATTTATTTAAATTTATTTATTGTGGGATTAATGTTTTACATTTGACAGTAAATACAATAGTTTGTACATGCATAACATTTCTCATTTTTCCACATAACAATACAACCCCCACTAGGTCCTCTGTCATCCTTTTTGGACATGTACTCTCCCCCCTTCACCCCAGAGTCTTTTACTTTGGTGCAATACACCTCTTCTTTCTTATGAATTTTGAAACCCCTGGATAGAGCATTGTGTGGGTACTACCAGATGTTGGTATGCTTCTAAATTCTGCTTCTAAGACCCCTTCTGTTTCATTGGTTTAATCCCCCCTGCTTAACACTGTATTCTATTTACATAACCACTGTTAACTAAGCACCGCCCTGCCTCCAGGGCATTGGTTTAATCCTCACTGTTTTGCATGCTTTTTCCTTCTCCCCACCCCCTATCCTATGTACATCCTCTTTGGACCTGACTCTTCCGCCTCAGGATATATAAGCACAGGATTGTGTTTAGAGATAGCTTAGATTGCGCTGTGTTCCACATGAATAAAGACTGAACTGCATACCACTCAGCCATGAGTCCCTGGTCATCTCTCTCTCCTGCCTGCAAAGCTAGCCCAACAACCAGATTTTCCACCGTGCAATCACCTTTGAAAGTTTGCCTCACACCACTTCTGTTATTCTGTATCTGTTCTGAGTAGTCACCAAGCATTTATTGAGCACCTACTGGGGGCCCATGAAAGAGACTTAGTGCCAGTTTAAGTTGAACATATATATACATATATATATATATGTATGAATATATATATATAATATGAATATATATATATATATATTCATATTCTTTATTAAGGGGATCAATAGTTTACAGTTGACAGTAAAATACAGTAGTTGGTACATATAGAACATTTCTCAGTTTTCCACATAACACTCTAACCCCCCTACCTATGTCTTCCTCCGCCAGTCATCTTCTAGGACCTGACCACTACCCTAGCCCGAGTCCTTTACTTTGGTGTAATACACAAAATCCAGTCCAAGTTCTGCTTCTGTTTTTATTTTTCAGCTTCTGTCTATGAGTAAAATCATTCCATATTCACCTTCTTCTTGACAAATACATTAAAAAATTGGTATTAATAGTGGTTTATGGGGGTGGGAGGGCACTTTCAAATCCTGGTGTATGATGGTGTAGGAGGACTTAGGTGGGGGAGTTAGAGGGTTTTGCAGAAAATTGAGACATTTTACCCATGTACCAACAACTGTATGTACTGTAAACCATTAATCCCTCCAGTAAAAAAATTAAAAAAGAAAAAAATAGTGATTTATGTGATTATTAGATTACAGAGTATATAGTTCCCCACCACACCCATATAATGACTCTTTTCTAATATGACTCTTTGAAGAAACTAAACCAACTAATCAACTGACCCACCCATCTACCTATCCAAGTTCATAAGGAGACTAGGTGACCAAGATTCTGTGATACTTGGTGCTTGTTAAAGAAGCTGAAGACTGAAAAATCAAACTTTAAATTGCTTCTCAGATTCTTTGGTAGATTGAAGGGGACTATGGTTAGGTATGAAAATTTCCCAAAGTTCTTTGCAAATAAAGGCTAATGAGTTGATTATTGCTTTCCTTTTCCTCTGAGGACAGGGCCTGTTGAAAGAACTTTGGAGTCAGAAAATATGGATCCTGAATTTTAAATCTCAACTCTACTTAAGCTTTTTTTTTTTTTTTGTCTTTCCTACTCAGTTTGTCCACATAGTCAACGACTGCCACCTCTCCAGATTCAAAGGAGGTCTCAAAACTTTACATCAGGCTCAACCTGACGCTGTTGACTGGCTACGGAAGAAAGGCAAACGCTAGAAGAAGAAGAAGTTTGTCCAACTGATAATAATATCTAAACCAGGGGTGGGGGAAGATAGCATAATGATTATGCAAAAAACTCTCATGTCTGAGGCTCTGAAGTCTCAGGTTCAGTCCTCTGTACCACCATAAACCAAGTCTGAGCAGTGCTCTGGTATAAGAAAAGTAAAACAGTGATAATAATAATAATATGTTAAACCAGAGGTTGAGCTGGCAGGTGTGTCTAAGGTGTTGGACAGAGCATTCCATCATGGACCACATATGTTGATAACAGCATCTAGCAGATGGCTTCTTAGTATGAGGCTTCTCCTAGTGGGATTCTTTAGGCCTGTCTATCTGGACTCACCTTCCAGCCACTTACCCATTCAATGCATGTGACAGAACATTTATGACATGCTGAGTTCAGAAAGAGAAGCTGGGACAACAGGATGAGCCAGCATCAGCACTTTCCCTCAGGAATTTCATAAAGCTGTGACACCAGGAACAAGGGTTTGTTCCGCTTCTCCCTGATTGGTCCTTAGCACTTCTTTTTCTTCCTGAGTGGGAACTGCTATTGCCAGAGGCAGCATCCCTGGGGCATGCTAGTGGCAGGGGATTAAGAACCAGCCAGCAGACACATGGCTGATCACCTGTGGACCCAGGAGAATTCAATCACTCAATTCCTAATCTCTCCAATTATGAATTTTCTATCCCTGTTCTTTCCATTCTCTCTGAGCACTTTTCTGCCTTTTAGATTTTTTTAAAGTTTTTTCTTTTAATATTTATTCCCTTTTGTTGCCCTTGTTGTTTTATTGTTGTTGTTATTGATGTCGTTGTTGTTGGATGGGACAGAGAGAAATGGAGAGAGGAGGGGAAGACAGAGAGGGCTAGAGAAAGATAAACATCTGCAGACCTGCTTGCCCTTGTGAAGTGATTACCCAGCAGGTAGGGAGCGGGGGGGGGGGGGGGGGAGCCCTAACTGGATCCTTAAGTCCCTTGCGCTTTGCACCACGTGCTTAACCCACTGTGCTACCGCCTGACTCCCTGCCTTTTAGATTTCTAGTTTTAATTTGATGTAGGGGATCAAACCCAGGACCTCAACCATGTAAGGCATGGATTTTTACCACTGAGCTACATCACCCCCCCCCCCTTTAAAACTTTTTTCTTTGCCTCCAGGGTTATTGCTGGGGCTTGGTGCCTGCACTATGAATCCACTGCTCTTGGCTGCCATCTTTCCCCCCATTTCTGTTGTTGTTGGATAGGACAGAGAGAAATTTAGAGATGAGGGGGAGAGAAAGACACCTGCAGACCTACTTCACCGCCTGTCAAGTGACCCCTCTGCGGGTAGGGAACCGGGGCTTGAACCAGGAGTCTGGCTCTGGTCCTTGCGTTTCTCACTATGTGCGCTTAATCTGGTGTGCTACTGCCGGACCATATATATATATTATGTAAAAAGTCACATAGAGGGTGGGGGAGGTAGTATAAGGGTTACACAAAAGTCTTTCATGCCTGAGGCACTAACGTCTCTGGATCACCTTCAGTCAAGACTGTAATTCTCTGATAAAAAAGAGGAAATATCATATATTAACAGTATTTTAAAATAAAATGAATAAAAAAGTCACATGCATTTTCTTTGAAAATATCTCTCGCCATTTGCTTGTTTGTCTGTAGTTATATGCCTAATATGTGAAAAGTTTTCACGTACTGGGCATTGTACTGGCTTTAAGGTTTGAGTCCTCACACTTACTGTGAGGGAGATGTCACTATTATCCCTGTTGTTAAGATGAGAAGATAAGATACACAAAAGTTGTCACTAGGGAGTTGGGTAGTGGCGCAGCAGGTTAAGCACATGTGACACAAAGCTCAAGGACCCGCGTAAGCACCCGGGTTTAAGCCCCGGGCTCCCCACCTGCCCGAGAGTCACTTCAAAGGCAGTGAAGCAGGTCTGCAGGTGTCTGTCTTTCTCTACCCCTCTCTGTCTTCCCCTCCTCTCTCCATTTCTCTCCGTCCTATCTAACAACATCAATAACCACAACAATTTTAAACAAGGGCAACAAAAGGGAAAATAAATAAATATAAAAAAATCTTAAAAAAAGATAGTTAAAAAAAAAAAGTTGTCACTTGCACAAGGTTCCCTGTTAAGAAGTGGCAGAGTCAGGAATATTTGTAACCTGGTGCCAAGTCAACGTCCTGAACTACTAACATATGTGCTGTTTCTCCCTCTCTCTTTCTTCTACTTTATGCAATAGGACAGAGAGAAATTAGGAGGGGAGGGGCAGAAAGAGAAGGAGAGAAAGACACCTGAAGACCTTCACCACTTGTGAAGCATCCGCACTGCAGATGGGGGGGTGAGGAGCTCAAACTCAGGCCCTCGAATGTTGTACTATGTATACTTAACTGGGTGTGCCACCACTGGCCCCTGATGCTTCTCTTTCTTCATTTCCCCCTTTCTCCTTCACTCTCTCCCTCCCTCCAACCTTCTTTCTTGTCTTTTTCCCTCCTCTCCTTCTTTTCTGGATTAATTTTGTTATTAGAGAAAGGGCAGGAAGAGGGAGGGAGGGAGTGAGTAAGGGAGAGAGAGAGTGAGTGTGAGAGATATGCATCAGAGCACTGCTTAGCTCTGTCATAAGGTGGTGTTGAGGATTGAATTTTCAGTCTCTGGGGCCTCAGGCATGCAAGTTGGTGCTCTAATAGGCAGAGCTGTCTCTCATCCTATACTGCTTTTATGCTGGGGGATGGAATAGAGAGAAATTAGCAGAGACTTGCCCCAAGTATTGGGTTGTTGTAAAAGTCATGATACATTTTTTTTTTTTTAGATTTTATTTATTTATGAGAAAGATAGGAGAAGAAAGGAAGAACCAGACATTACTCTGGCACATGTGCTGCTGGGGATTGAACTCGGGACCTCATGCTTGAGAGTCCAAAGCTTTACCACTGTGCCACTTCCCGGACCACACATTTTTGTATAGAAAAACAGAAAAACACCTCATGGCTTTGCTGATAACCCAATATTAATACTTGCTGGGAAATTGTGCCAATGCAGTCACATCTGCCATGTTGTCCCCTCAGGCTACTGCTAGTTCCCTGGAGAGTTGGGACATTCTCGGAGTGCCTGTTCAGCCATGTTGTGCCCTCAGGACATTGTCTATATCCCCGCGATATCTGGAGTGCTCTGGTTACTCCTCCCCCCTCCCATTCTCACGAGAGTTATCATCCTATCCTGGAGTGCTATGGTTACTCCTCCCCCTTCCCATTCTCTCGAAAGCTACTCCTATAAAAACTCTTCGTTTTCCGCACCTCGTTCTCTTGCTGGTGCTCCACTCTGGTGTTCAGACGCAGGAAAGGTTACTGCGTGAGGCGGCCATTTTCTCTACTCCACGTGACCCAACCTGCTTCTTTAACACCCAACTCTGAGGTGCCAGTGCAAATAAAGATTTGTGTTTCCTCTTCGCTCCGGACCCTCTCTCTCTCTTCTCTGCGGCCCGTGCACTACAACATCTGGCTCTACAACAAATACTGATAATAATAGTTATTATTATTATTTTGGTGGTGCTAGGGTATCATGTATGAATTATTTTACGACTCCCGAGTTGATTTTTTTCATTAACAATTATCATTTTCAGAAAGAGGGAGAGGCAGCACAGCACTGCTCATCCACTCTTGGAATTTCCCCTTGTGTTGTGGTACTCCTGTGTGGTACCAGGGCTTGAAGACCAGGGCCTTTGTAAGTTGTGCTATACCAGGTGAACTATCGCCTAGTCCCTTGATACTAGCTGTTGTGAATGATGGATTTATGACTATCCTCTTTAAAGTCTTCAGTAATGTTTTAATTTTTAATGATGCGGATTATCATTTTTATAATGTAATAAAAGAATTAGTTGTTGATAAGCCACCAAAAGTGATTTTCAGGAGACTAGAGGAAAGCAAGGACTGGACTGTTTTGGACTATTCTGCAGAAGGAAGCAATTTGGCCCTGAACATCATTTTTTAGGTCCCGTTAATATCTATCATGGTTGCTGCTCTACCTTACTCCCTCTGGCCACAAGATGGCAATCACAGCACAATGATGGACCAATCTGCAGCCTCTGCAATGGTGCAATGGAACACCTGAACATCTGTCTCCTTACTGCAGGGACACCTCCCCACTACACAGTAGGAGGAAAGGACTTTCAGAGAGGGACTGTAAAGCCAGCATCCCCTGCTGACTCAAACTTCAGGCAGTTGGGAAGCTACATTCAGATGCTTCCATTTGTGGTAACTCAGAGCTCTCCCTAAAACAGGACTGCAATATCTATTTTTTTTCCTGTAGTTTTTTTTTTTTTTCTTTCTCCACGGTTATTGCTGGGGTTTGGTGTCTGCACCACAAATCCACTGCTCCTGTCATCATTTATTCAGGTTTTTTTTTGATAAGACAGATAAATTGAGAGGGGGAGGGGAAGATAGAGAGGGAGACAGACACCTGCAGACCTGCTTCAGCACCTGTGAAGCAACCCCCCCTGCAGGTGGGAAGTCAGGGGCTCAAACTGGAATCCTTGGGCAGGTCCTTACACTTTGTTCTATGTGTGCTTAACCCAGTGTGCCACCACCTGGCTTCCCTATTTTGGTTTTTTGATGAAAGAGACATAGAGACAAAATGACATAGAGATTTCTGGACATGGGATGAGAGCTGGTAAGCCTGAAGAATGGGTTATTTGTATTCTGTTGGGTTTTTTATATGGTAACATATAAACTCTTTTTCTCCATGGAAAGCTGGTGCTGGTCTTCTGTAGCAGTTACAAGACAAGTCTCAGGGCAGGGATGGCAATCTTCACTGGGTCTTTTTCAGGCAAGTGGCAGGCCAAGACAATGAAACTAGATTCAGAATTTGTAGATCAGCTTTTCAGCTTACAGGTTGCAGATACTACTATAATTCCACTCTGACCTCCCTGGGCAGATGACCTCACCAATGTGCTCCAGGACCTAACCTCTCCAGAGTCCTGCCCCACCAAGGAAATATAGAAACAGCCTGTCAGTATGGATTGACCTTCCAACATCCATGTTCAGCAGAGATGCAATTATAGAAGGTTCCATCTTCTCTTTCCAAGTCACACCTATACTTGTTACTATATCCAAATGTCCCTCCCCTTTTCCTCTTCTCTCTTTGGGTTCTGGTGGAGTATGGATCAGAATTTTTTAGGGTGCAGAAGTTTCAAGTTCTGGCTTCTGTATTACATCTCTACTGAACATGGATGTTGGCAAGTTGATCCATACCCCCAGCCTGTTTCTGCCTTTCCCTAGTGGGGTAGGAATCTGAAGAGGTGACACTCCAGTACACGCTGATGAGATCTCTGCCCAGGGAAGTCAAGATGGAATCATGTAGCATCTGCAAGTTGGTGGTTGAAACGCAGTAAGATACAAAATGATTAATGAACAGGAACCAAAAAGTGGGAACAGAGCAGATGAGAATAAGAATCTTAGGGTGGAAAGAAACTACAAAGTTAATTTTAGGTATGTTCCTAGGGGCTCCTGACTATTATAGTTTTTGCTTGAGTTTGATAGCTAACATGGAGTTGGATAAAATATATTGTTTGAAAAGATGGTGTCAGAGATGAAAATAGGGCTAGAAAATTGGAGAAAGAAAATTTATGAATAAAATTCTTTTTACCCCAGTCACCTGATCCAAGGCATGTATATATTAGCACAGGAGCCAGTGTAATGTCTCTGTTGGTTTGAGCTCAGAGTTCATGGTCACAGCTGGGGACATTCTATGCTGCACTCATGTCAAGACTAGTCTTCTTTGAGTGGCAGAAGAGGATGACCCAGTTTCCCTTTAGAGAGTGGGGCAGTCCCTACCATTGCTACTTCATAGGGATGACAGGTACCTTGAGTAGCCCATGAGAGGGCTTATGATGATGTTCCTGATGGAAGTAACCAGTGATGGTAGAGAGAGGGATCTATTAGGGGTCTAGGCCCATAATATCTGTGTGGCATTCCAATAATTCTCTGACTAGGATGCCAGATGATGGGGCTGTCAGATATTATTTATTGTCATGTAATGCTCTACCACTTAGAGCCATATATACTATATGTACTTTAAATATATCTCTTCAAAATATTCTCTGCATTGTATTTATTTTTGTACAGCTGTGACCTCACATGTGAATGACATCATTACCCTGACTGCCTCATTCATTCATTCATTCATTCATTCATTCATTCATTCATTCACAGAGACCATAGCATTAGAACTTCCTCAGGTGCTATAGCACTTCCCATATGGTGCCAGAGCTTAAACCTGGCACAGCAGGCATCCCCATCTGGTGAGATATTCCTCAAAACCCTTTCTGAAATTAAAAACAAAAGTTCATTTTATTTATTTCTATCAGAGAGAGAGAAAGAGAGAGAGAGAGAGAGAGAGAGAGAGAAAGAGAGAAACTCCTGATCTGACAAAGGGTAATGCCCAGGATTGAATTGGGGCTTCTGGAACTTTAGAATATAAGTCTGGTGTGTTGCTGTTATAATATCTTCCTTATTCTCTTAAAATATTTATTTAGTTAATTGTGAGATAGAGTGTCAAAGACTCATTCTAGCACATGTAATACTGGAAAGTGAACTTGAGATTTTGTGCTTGAAAACCCAATCTTGTATTCATTGCACCACCTCCTAGGCTACTCTGTTTTTACTTTCCCTTCCTTCCCCTTTTTTCCCACTAGGGTTATCATTGGGACTGAGCGCTGGCCTATACTAAGAATCCACCACTCCAGGCAACCCCCACCCCATTTTCTTTGCTTTGTTAGGACAGAGAGAAATTGAGTAGGGAAGGAGGGAGAAAAGGAAGGAGGATGGGAGGAGGGGAGAGAATGTGTGTATGTGTGTGTGTGTGTGTGAGAGAGAGACAGGGAGAGGGAGAGGGAAAGGGAGAGGGAGAGGGAGAGGGAGAGGGAGAGGGAGAGGGAGAGGGAGAGGGAGAGGGAGAGGGAGAGGGAGAGGGAGAGGGAGAGAGAGAGTCCCTGTAGTACTGCTTCAGTGCTTGTGAAAATTTCCCCTGCTGGTGAGGACCAGTGGTTTGAACTTGGGTTTGAACTTGGGTTCCTGCACATAGTTGTTGGTATGCATGAGACCCCTTCTGTTTCATTTGGTTTAAATCCCCCCTGCTTAACACTATTATATTTACATAACCACTTCAATCTATTTACATAACCACTGTTAACAAGTTCCATCCTCCCTCCAGGGCATTTGTGGTTCAGTGATAGGATTCTCGCCTAATCTGCCCCCTCTTTGTCACACTCTGATTTTCACCAGTCACTTTTCTCTCCACCCTCTCTATGTCACATCCTGTTTCCACCTTACTTGGCAAGTATATATAAAGACAGCATTGTGAGTTTTACAGTACTGTACTTTGAGTTTAACTTAGCTCGTCTTAGATTGTGCTGTGTCCTGCATGAATAAAGAGATACTGCCTACAGCTCAACCATGAGTCAGTCCCTGGTCGTCTGTTACCCGCCCGTGAAGCCAGCCCATTGGGAACAACATAACCTGTCGAAAACAACACATAGTCATGTGTGCACACGACCTGGTGCTCCACCATCTAGCCCTTATTCTTTTTAGGGACATAATTTCTCAAAAGCAGAATTTCCACTTGAATTCTACTATACTATTGACATTACAGAAGACTATTTAAAAAACTTCTTATCAGCGTGGTTCAATGTCTGACCCTGACCCTGTATCGTAAGCCTTGGAGGGCAGAACTTGCCTCAGATTTGTTTACTGCTCTGCACAAAGTGCTGGGTTGAAAATAGGCATTTGGCATATATTTATTATCTATACTTGAGTGGGATGATGGCAAATGAAAAAACATTTTGAATGAAAAAAAAACAAGAAGAAGCAGGAACATTTAGCATGAAGTCAGAGATGTGTTTCAAAGAGGCAGATTAGAAGATAAGAATTGTGCTAGCTTCTTTTATTTTGAATTTTGTCTGTTTTCCTATTTTTTTATAGAAACTTATTTACATAATCTTTCACATTTAACATTTTCATAATCAAGATGAAAAGAAACAGTTCTTAAAAGAAAACATTGCTGTAGGGACCATAAATACAACTCTGACAAGGTATATAATTCCTCCTGGCAAGGATGGGCAGTGAGGTGTGGGCAGCTACTTACATCATTTATGCTTATCCCTCCTAGTTGGGGAACCCAATGTGGTATGAAGAGCTGCGGAATATTGGGCAGAAACCATGAGGGGACCTGATACTTGTCTTGGTTATTCATCCTGAGATCTTTGTGACTTCCCTTTAGAAATATGAGCATGTCTGTCATCTGTGCTAAGAGGGATGTTGGTTAGACTTTGGGAAGATGTGTGGATTGGGTAGAGATATCATCTCAGACTGGCTAGCTGGTTCTGTGTCCTTTCTGGTGGCTTATTCACCTTCACAGGATTGCCAGATAGAAAACAGGATGTCCAGTTATGTTTGAGTTTCAGATAAACAATGAGTGAGTTTTTTGAAGTATCAATTTATCCCAAATTCATATAACTCCACCAAATTCAAGAGCCATGTTTTGGAGAAATGAATACTTTCTAAATGCTGTCACAATTGATAGTAAGCCTAGTAAAATTCTCCTCCTAGAGGTCTGGGAGGTTCCAGTTTGCCCCTTCCATGCCTCCAGGAGGCTATATCTGGGAGGTACAGCAAGCAGAGTGCTGGATTTATAGATATGAATTTCCATGTTTGATCCCCAGCATCACATGTTTATCACTGAAGTGATATTCTCTCTCTATTGCTAATATATGTATTTATTGACCAGAGCACTGCTCAGCACTGGCTAATGGTGGTACAGGGGATTGAACCTGGGACCTTGGAGCCTCAGGCATGACAGTCTTTTACAGAATCTTTTCTTTTCTCTTCTTTTCTTTTCTTTTCTTTTCTTTTCTTTTCTTTTCTTTTCTTTTCTCTTCTTTTCTTTCTTTCTTTTTTACTGAAGCACTGCTTAGCTCTGGTTTATGGTGGTATGGGGGATTGAACCTGGGACTTCAGAGCCTCAAGTCTGTCTGCATAACAATTATACTATCTACCCCCTACTTTTACAGAATCTTTATGCTGTTTCTCCCACCCCTCCTTTTTTTTTTTTTTTTTTTTTTCCAGAGCACCACTCAGCTCTGGCTTATGGTGTTACTGGGTTTGAACCTGGGATCTTGAGGCCTCACACATGTAAGGCTCATTTGCATAACCATTATGCTATCTCCCTGACTAAAAAAATTCATTCTTTTTAAAATTTCATTTTACTTATTGGATAGAGACAGAAATTTAGAGGGAAGGGTGAGATAGAGAGGGAGAGGGAAAGAGAGACCTACCTGTAGTCTTGCTTCACCACTCGTGGAATTTTCTTCCTGCAGGTGGGACAGGGGGCTTGAACTTGGGTCCTTGTGCATTATAATATGTGCACTCAGTTGGGTACAACATCACCCATGCCCCAATACAAAAAAAAATCTTTAAAAATTCTTTCTGATGCCTTCTGCTCAACTCCTTTCTCTCTTGTCAGCATCTGCTTTCCTCCTCCAGGACAGACAGGGCCAATGTCTAATAGTGCCTCACTGTCAGTCTCAAGGTATTATTTCTTGTTGGTTTTGTGGGCAAAACTCTGGAAAAACTTGAATCTTCAGTACTCTAAGTGTCTTTCCAGGAATCATCCCTTGACAGTCATGTTTTTCTGGAGGACTCTGTTCCTCTGTGGGCTACCATCTCCCAGACTCACTGTTTCTGGATCCTCAACAAGGTTGTGAGGCTTCCAGTTTCCCAAGACCTCTCCTCCATGAAAATGGCTTGCTACCTTTATAAGACTTTCAAGACTGCCCACATTTCTTAGGGAAGCAGACCTATATGAAAAAAATGACAAAAAAATTCAATGTGATACATTCCTTAGACATTTGAAAACATTTGCAAAAGCCTTCTTGCAGTGTACTGGCCCTTCATGGGACATATCAAGGGTATGAGGGAGGTGAGAAGGGTCTGTGGGGGAGAGAGAAGCCAGGGAAAGACACTTCCTGTCTGAGAAGCCAGAGGTGGGTCTGAGGCCAGGAATTGTTATGCTTCTTTGGGCAGGGGAAGTCCTGGAATCCACAGAGAGGAGACAGAAACAGAAAATGGGATAATCTTTTTATTTTCCCCCCTTTTTATTTGTGGTTGACAGTGTATTACAAGATTATAAGATTACAGTGTATATATAGTTCCACACCACACCCACCACCAAAGTTATGTGACCCTACTCTTACACCTCCCAAAGATAACTACCATGGTTCTTACAGGTTTAGAAACAGTTTGCTTGCTTGCTTCTTCTTCTTCTTTTCCTTTTTTTGCAAGTTCATGTGTATCAGTTCTCTAGATTCTATATATGAGTGAAATTATTTGGTAGTTGTCTTTCATCTCTTTATTTATTTTGCTAAACATAATCACCTTCAGTTCTATCCATTTTTATCCCAAAGACAATAAAACAACATATCTTTTTTGGTTCCATGAGTTATGAGAATGGAATAACCTTGTTGACCAAAGAGGTAAACAGAGGTTCAGAGCAGAACTAGGAAGAACCTGACTTGATTCCAGCAGATGATGGCTGAAGGGCTAGCAATTAGTCCGTCTGCAGGAACTGGATGTAACTGGGAACAGGACCCTGTCTCTATCACCTGTCATGTAAAACCAAGAGTCTTCTTGGATTGCTTATTGGTTCTAAAGAGCAAAATTCCAGAAGAGTGTTTGTGAACAAATCATGCATGAATATGGAATTGCCCATTTTTCAATTCATTGAGTTGAACCAAGATTACCAATGCAGTTGGAGCTGCAGTGATAGCAGTGTACAATGCCACCAAGATGAACCACATACTTTCACAGATATGCACATGCACATGCACATATACTGTTGAGTACAGACAGGCTTTGCTTACCAGGGGTGGGAAATCTGGCTCAGAATGCCACCCCAAAGATAACTGCTGTAACAGACACTATGGCAGAACCTGACCCTGGGGTTTTTCTTGAAATTTCAAATTGAACTGAACAACTTTGCACAATTGCTTCTTCTTACTCAGTGCTTTCTTCTGGAAAAACTGCCTCACTTCTGTTTTTCTTTTTTCTTTCTTTCTTTTTTTTTTTTTGAGAAGGCTCCCAAGTCTTGTCGGAATGTATACCATAGACTTGAGTTTTGTTGGGGTTAAGTTCCATTTACTGCGAAGCCCACAGTTGTTTTTAGAAATGTTATCTATACCCTGAATTATCTAGTGCATTGCTACTGTTCAGGGGGCACCTAAACATTTCAGTTATCAAAAGATCTCTTGGATTTGGGACTGTCTATGACCTTGTTACTTCCTGAGATGTGTGAGAGTGCGGAGGAAAACACTATGAAGTAGATGTCCCTAAGAATGTAGGCAGGATGTGGAAGCCTTATCCAGCATGGTAGCCCAGTGTTAGGACACATGCCAGTTAAATCAACAGGATGAAAAATGTTTCTATGAGATTTATAGAATGACTTGGAAAATTTCAGAGAGCTGGGCAGAGGAGTGTTTGGTTCATATGGAATGCTGTCTGTTGTGATGGGGTGTTTGTTGTTACCTCCTTTTGTGCTCTGTAGACTCATGGTAAGTTTTTTGCCATGGTGTTTTTTGCCACAAACATTTTTTGACACATCACTAATGGACTGGAAGGCCCTAAAAGATAACATAACTGTTTGACAGCCTGGCTCCACGGTTGTTTTCAACTGAAACGAGAGCATAAAATCAGGGTTTACAGACTTTTTGGTGGGCACAGTCCTCCCTCCTACCCATCAAGCCCCCATATTTCTCAAGATGTGGCAGATATAAAAGAGGCGGTTAGCAATTTATAAGTTTTCAAGAATATTGATTATCAATTCTTTATCTAATTTAGATAGGACAATTTGTTCTCAAATGCTGTCTTCACTAAATTTATCACTCAGTATTAGAAGTTGGAGACAAAAGCAGAGTCAAGCTTCTCCTCTCTCCCCACCCCCCCCAAATCATTCCCTGATACTTGATGAGTGAATATGTTTCTAAATACTAGTCTGCATTTCATAACTGAGCTCTGCATTGCATTGTGAAAGCCTCTACCCTTTTATTTGTTCTTGGTCCATTGTCACATGACTTTGATAGACTTTCAAACATCCTTGCTCAATGTGAGTTCTACTCTGCACCTTCTAGTTCCCAGGTCTCTCTCACTTCTCTGATGTAATATGTTTCAAAATATGAAACCATCCTGAGCCCCCCTGGTAACCTCACCAATGTTTACTGGAACCTCAGTGATTCAGAGTCCTACTCTATTAGGGGAAGACAGAAACAGGCTGGGGGTATGAATTGACCTGCCAATGTCCATGTCCAACAAAGAAGTAATTAAAGAAGCTAGGTCTTCCACATTTTGCACCTCATAAAGAATTTTGGTCCATACACCCACAGGGGTAAATGTCAGCAGAAGATGACCAGAAGGCTATGAATTCCAATTCCATTAGGACCTGAAGAGGAAGAAGAAGAAGGAGAAGAAGAAGGAGGAGGAGGAGGAGGAGGAGGAGGAAGAGGAGGAAGAGAAGGAGAAGAAGAAGAAGAAGAAGGAGGAGGAAAAAACCACTCAGAAGTAGCTGTTATAACTTAGAAAGGAAGCACAGGCAGGATCATAGAAAAAATGGGCAAATATATATAATATAGATAGGTAGTTACAGGAATAACAGTCAACCCATATATGTAACCTTGGGAGAACTACTGCAGTTCCCAGTGGAGGAAATGGGGACACAGAACTCTGGTGGTGGGAAAGTTGTGGAACTATATCCCTGTTATCTTATAGTTTTGTAAATAAATATTAAATCACTAATAAGAAATAAAAAAAATGAAACCAATTCTCAGGGCAATCTGCCATAATCTTCTAGCTTGATAAAGCCAATAATAATGTTGTTAACTATAAGAAACTTGAACTCAAACTTGCACTGAAAGCTTACAACCAAACCACCAACCAGCTATTTTTATCTTTTACTATACAATTGCTTTAGGCCAATAGTGATACAGCAAAAATACTTGCAGCAAAGAATTTCTAGTGCAACTACCTTAAATTATCTTCTTTAATTGTCTTGCCATACCCTCTTAATTGACTGGCTGTTTGTTCCTCCAAGCCTATGTTTTCTCATCTGAAAAGTGGAGAAAATAAGTCCTACCTTATAGATTGACAGTGAACATATGATGAGGAAAGGCAAGTGGAAGCATGCCATAAATTGTGTGACAGCTGTTTGGTGAACAGTGTGTGAGTGCATTTGAGGGAAAGAAGCTTCTTTGAGGCTTTGAAAATCAGGCCATCATAGAGTGATTCTAGTATCCCAGGGAGGAGGAATGGACTAAGGTTCTGGATGGGTGGAAAGGAAGGGAACAGGGTTGCTAGGAAACCAGCATCAGTCCTGTAGGGATGAGGGACATAATGCAGGATGCCATCTAGTCTTGATCTGTTCAGATTCTTCAGAGCCGACAGTGACTGAGAGTCCTGCATTGTGAAGACACTGTGTGGCTTCAGCAGGCTGTTCTCCCAGGGCTTTGGAAACATTGTGGCACCAAGAATATCTCCCTTACATACTGTTTTCCAAAAAGGCTCAGAGAGAATATGTTGTGATTTGGTGTTTCTCAAGCATCAAGACCCTGAAACATGTTAGGCTGGTGATGTTGCTTGGTAGTAGAGAGCATGCTTCACATGGATGTGTCTCTGGCTTTGATCCCCAGCACCAAAACCTAAAACAAATAAGAATATTAAAAAAAATTCTCATGTAGTGGTATACAGCATCAGAAGTCTGAGTGTGAAAGTTTAATAGTCACCATGGAAATCCCAAATGTGATGTAAATTATAGGACCAAGGTAGCTCCTATAATCTGTGATCTACTAATAGATGCTCCTCCTATGAGTTCCTGTCATATTCAGTGCTTCTCTTGTCATAACATTTTCCTTCCTTGCAAGAAAATGATCTTAAGGGAAACTAATGGAACACAACTCAAAATAGTATAAATGAAAAAAGAGAGAGCATATCTTGGCTTGATCCATGGAAACATTGATGGGCATCTAATTTTAACTTCTTTGTTCCTTTGTCTCTGCCCCTTTGTTTTTCTCTGTCTCTCAGTTTTTTGGATCAGTTCCTACTATAGACAAGAGGATACCACATCCAGTACTCATATACTATTGCTTACTAACATCAATAGGAACACAGGGTCTTTCAGGATAGTAACGAAGAAAAGTTCCAGAGAGATTCTCATTGGCATACCATTAGTCATGTATTCATTTATAAACCAGTCATTATGTACAAAAGAATAGGCATATATTGGCTGACCTCTCAGAAGGAGTGGGTAGGATGAGTCTCCTCTCTGTATCACAGAAAATACATTCCTTGTTGGAAAGGGAAGTTATTTTATTAGATGAAAGAGAGAAATGGGTCCTTGAGGCCAAAAAACTATGGCTTCCCCGTGAAGAACTATAACACCATTTAATTGCTTGTTAGTTATCTACTCCAAACTTGCCTTGGTAAGAATTCTGACCATCTTTCTCAATAGTATGTTTAGCATAGTATGTGGCACATAGTCAATGCTTAATATCTATTTGCTGATTTAATTAGAAAGTGGACAGATGAATGAAGTACTTCAATAAGGTAGCTGATAAATTCTGCATCTTTAGTGGATTTACTACTTCTGGCTTTCAAAAACTGAGGCAAAACCTATGTAACCCTTCTAAAATATACACTTCAGTAATTTCTAGCTCATTACAAAGATTTTGAAAACAGCACCAGTCAGTTCTGAAACATTTTCATCACTCCCACAGCAAACTTCATATTACTAAGCAATCACTTCTTTTTTCCTTTTTTTTTTCCTCCCCTTTTATTGCCCTGGTTGTTTTATCATTGTTGTAGTTATTGTTATTGTTTCCATTGCTGTTGTCATTGTTGGATAGGACAGAGAGAAGTGAAGAGAAGAGGGGAAGACAGAGAAAGGGAGAGAAAGACAGATATCTGCACACCTGCTTCACTGCCTGTGAAGCGACTCCCCGGCAGGTGGGGAGCCAGGGGCTCAAACCGGGATCCTTATGCTGGTCCTTGCGCTTTGTGCCACCTGCGCTTAACCCGCTGTGCTACCACCCGACTCCCAGCAGTCACTTCTTGTAAACCCCTCCTTGGCCCCTGGCAACCACCCATTTCTTTTGCCTCTATTAATTCATTTATCTGAATATTTTGGATTACGTTGCTTTGTAATGAAAACAACTGAAAAAAAAATCTATGGTGTATTTTTCTTATAGTTATCTACCAAACAAATTGGAAAAAAAAAATCAGTTCTAATATGTGACTGCAACCAATACAAAATAGCTTGGGTCAGCTTCACTTGAGAAAAGGTCATTAGGATCCACCTGAATTTCTTCTAGAAGTTAGAAGATACTGGCACAGTGGCCGAGAATTTGCTACAACTTTGTCTCTTGTTTCTGTTTCCACCTATTGGTTGCTTCTTTCTCTGCTCAAAAGGGCTTTTGGAGCATGTGCCAGAAGATACCCTCTCTTCAAATGTCCTGTTTTATTTTTTTCCCCACCAGGGTTATTGCTGGGGCTTTGTGCCTGCATGACTCCACCATTACTGGCGGTTATGTGTGTGTGTGTGTGTGTGTGTGTGTGTGTGTGTGCGCGCGCACGCGCGCATATGAGAAACAGAGAGAAGTGGAGAGTGAGAGAGAGATGGAGAGAAGGATAGATACCTGTAGCAATGCTCTACCAATTGTGAAGCTACTCCCCTGCAGGTAGGGACTGGGGACGCTGTTCCTCACACATGATAATATGTGCCCTCTACCTGGTGAATTAGTAATTCCTCCCCCCAGATCCCATTGATTAGTTAGTATTTCTCTTTTATCACAACATTCAGAGGCTCTGGATCTACTTTCTAAGGTCTGGGGAAAGGAATCATTTAGTCCAACAGATTGTCTCTCTTCAGCCCCACCAGGGTGATCCCATAATAAGACAAAGAACACTAGGAAGGGCAGCAGGTGACAGATCCAAGCCAGTAGAGACAAGACCGGCAGTTACTCAAAGGCAGAGACTTCCCATCTGGAGACCTGCCCACTGCTCATAAGCCAAAGGGCTGCTCTGGCCTCCCTGAACATTGCTGTAATTGATTTTGCTTTAAAGGATTTCATGACCCTTCTTGAGATAATAAAATGGACTAATATAAAATTCTCCCAAACAAAATCAATTGTTTTCTTCTCCCCACCAGCATACAGAGACTGTCTGCCATTACTCTGATTGGGCAGACCCGTGAAGTGTGGAGCTGGGGGCCCGTGGGAAGCGGACTTCCTGGGCTTTTGTGCCAGTGTGAAATAGTTGTCAGAGGAGATTTGAGTCATGCAGATTTGAGTCATGTGCCCCTCCTAGACCGTTACCTTA
Source organism: Erinaceus europaeus (assembly GCF_950295315.1). Lineage (NCBI taxonomy): Eukaryota > Metazoa > Chordata > Mammalia > Eulipotyphla > Erinaceidae > Erinaceus > Erinaceus europaeus. The sequence continues at coordinate 56,096,098 of NC_080173.1, forward strand.
CTTCACGGACAGATGATTTTCTGTTTTTCCCAACAGGGATCTTTGAAGTTGGTTGACTTCCTACTGCCAGAGGTAAAGTTGTGCACCTGGGGCCAGGGCATGGTGGTAAGAGATTAAAGGTGGAGACTCCCAGCTAGTCTACTCATAAAGGCACCTCCTGGGTAGTGGTCAGGAGAATGTTTCTGGCATCTACAGGCAGACAGTAAGCATCTAACTGATATAGACACAGCTGACAGCTAAGCAGAAAGCTTTCTTTTTCTGTGACAGCAAGGGCCAAGGAGCTCTGCAGCCCACTTGTACCAAAGCCCAAATGTGCCCCAATCTCCACCTCAGTTCCACTGAATGTCACAAGCTCACAAGTGGAGGAAGGAGAGTATGTGTACATTTTGGAGAAAGGCAAGACTTCATTTAGATTCTGTTTCTGTTTTTTTAAAAATGTAATTTATTTATTATTTGATAGAGACAGAGAGAAACTGAGAGGGGAGGAGGGGATAGAGAGGGAGAGAGACAGAGAGACACCTAAAGCTTTCCTTCACCACTCCTGAAGCGTCCCCCCTGCATGCTGGGATCAGGTGGAACTTGGGCTTTTGCTCTCTATAGTGTATCTGTATTTGCATCTGTATTTTCTTCTTCTCCTTCTCCTTCTTCCTCCCCTTCTTCTTCTCCTCGTCCATCACCATCATCTACTTTTCCATCATCATCATCTTCTTTTCTCCTTCTCCTCCTCTAACTCTTCTTCTAGCTCCTCCTTCCCCTCTTCCTCCTCCTCTTTCTCTTCTTCCTCCTCCTCCTCTTCTCCTTCTCTCTTTTTTCTTTTGCCTCCAGGGTTATTGCTGTGGTTCAGTGCCTGCACTATGAATCCACTGCTCCTGGAGGCTATTTTTTACCTTTTGTTGCCCTTGTTGTTGTTATTATTATTATTGTTGTTATTGATGTTGTTGTTGTTGGATAGGACAGAGAGAAATGGGAGAGAGAAGGGGAAGACAGAGGGGGGAGAGAAAGACACCTGCAGACCTGCTTCACCGCCTGTGAAGTGACCCCCTTGCAGGTGGGGAGCCAGGGGCTAGAACCAGGATCCTTAATGTTGGTCCTTGCACTTTGCACCATGTGCACTTAATCTGCTGCACTACCACCTGCCTCCCTTTCTCCTTCTCTTTCTTCTTCTTCGCCTCCAGGTTTATCACTGGGGCTTGGTGCCTGCACTATGAATCCACTCCTGGAGTCCATGTTTTCCATTAAATGTTTATCATCTTTATTTATTTATTATATAGAGACAGCCAGAAATCAAGAAGAAAGGGTGATAGAGAGGGAGAGAGACAGAGACACCTACAATACTGCTTCACCACTCTCAAAGCTTTCCCTCTGCAGGTGGGGACCAGGGCCTCAAACCTGGGTCCTTGCTCATTGTAACATGTGAAATCACCACCACCTGGCCCCCATTTTTTCCATTTTATTGGACAGGATAGAAAGAAATTGAGAGAACAGGGTGGAGATAGAGAGGGAGAGAGAAAGATAGACACTTGCAGACATGCTTTGCCACTTGTGAAGCATCTTCACTGCAGGGGAGCCTTGAACCTGGATCTTTGTGTGGGTCCTTGCACTTAGTTCTATATGCACTTAACCAGGTGGCACCACCACCTGGCCTCTTGTTATGTTTCTTGCTAGTTGTGTAGAAGTGCCTGAACTTCCTTGTCCATAAAACAAGACTAATAATGTATATATATTTTTTCTATTGATATAAGGATCTAATAAGGCACAGAGCTTAGGGTGGTGGTACTAAAAAGTTATACTTGCCCTAAGGACTCAAGAATTGTTGACTCTCATTGTACTTTGGTGTGCCTGATCTCTCTCTCTCTCTCTTTTTTAAAATTTTATTTATTTATTTTCCCTTTTGTTGCCCTTGCTGTCTTTTTATTGTTGTTGTAGTTATTATTCTTGTTATTGATGTCATCACTGTTGGATAGGACAGAGAGAAATGGAGAGAGGAGGGGAAGACAGAGAGGGGGAGAGAAAAATAGGCACCTGCAGACCTGCTTCACCGCCCGTGAAGCGACTCCCCTGCAGGTGGGGAGCTTGGGGCTTGAACCAGGATCCTTACACCAGTCCTTGCGCTTTGTGCCATGTGCGCTTAATCCACTGCGCTACTGCCTGACTCCCTCCAGTGTCTCTTTTTATCTGTGTCTAAGGTCATACTTTACGTTGTTGATGGTCTCTGGGCAAGTGGCTTTAAATCTGGTAATCTCAGTTTTCTCCTCTGTCCCATGAGATTGTAAAATATGACCATCTGCTTCTGAGTTCTTCTGGGGTACCTTTTGGGTTCCTGGGAAAAGAGCACGAGATCCCCTAACTTCAGTCAAGGCTGATCACTTACTTGTAAGATCTAGAAAGTGAGGTTTCCTTATCTGAACACAGCAGTTTGGGAAAATGTTTTCTCAGTGTATGAGGAAGAAAGAGGCTGCCCATTATTTGATTGTCCAGGGTTTATGCTTTGTTAATATAACTTTAAGTTTTTCATTCAAGAGGACTTGTGAGTTACAAACTTGTTTTCAGTACAAAATGCCATGTTAATATGACATCAGTGTTGATTTGTTCATACTGACTCTTTACAAGTATAGAGATTTATCTTTGATAATGACTTCTGCACACAGTTTTGGAATGGAACACGCATTATGATGGAGTCCAGAATGTTAATGTTACTGTCTTATGAACATTTCTATGAACTCTTGTTTGCAATATTCTAAGAAATAGGTTTGGATATAATGTAAGAGTTATTTGTTCACTCTATCCATCCTTAAGCTCAGTCTAGGATAGTTATGTGACATGGTTAGCCATCTCAGCCAGGTCACAGGCTGACTGAAGCTTTCTTGGAATGGATTGTACCTGGTGATGTACCTGTGTATGCTCACTGATGGTACCTTTGGGTGCTAGGTGGGGAAGCTGCACCAAGTAGCACAGAGAACACTGGAACCAGAGCAAGGAACTCTCTGATTTAGTGCTAGCACGTCTTCTTTGCTTTCTGCTTTGGGCTTATTTGTTTCAACTCTCTGAGCTTCAATTTCTTGGTCTATAACATAGACATTTTGGTACTTCCTCCCTGCCGTTAAAGGTTATTAGGAGAGAGTGTGAGATAAAGTAGGTTGAATATCATTTGCAAGCAATAAAGTATTACATTTGTATGTACACATATGTGCTATATACACACATGCTATTCTGTTTTTTGAAATCACTGTTGCTGATTGATCAGTATGGCTACTTGTCAGTGAGGACAACATCAGGTTTTAGAGGTGAAAGAAGTGACTCTGAGAGAGCTTGGGGTTGAGTTTCTTCTTTTTTGAAAACCTGATGTGCTTTTACTGGGAAATGTAACAGATATAGAACATGCATATGAAACAAATATGCAATGTAACAAATAATGACAAGGTTTACAGCTGTTCCTTCTCATCATAACTCCTGCCTTCAGTCAAAAGGTAACACTATTATTACTTTAGGGAATGACTAGGGGAAGCCTTCTTACTTTATTATATCTTTTTTTTTTTTTTTTGCCTCCAGAGTTATTACTGGGCTTGGTGCCTGCACCACGAATCCATTGCTCCTGGAGGCCATTTTTTCCCCCTTTTGTTGCATCGATGTTGTGGTTATTATTATTGTTGTTGTTATTGATGTCGTTGTTCTTAGACAGGACAGAGAGGAATGGAGTGAGGAGGGGAAGACAGAGGGGGGAAAGACACCTGCAGACCTGCTTCACTGCTAGTGAAGTGCTCCCCCTGCAGGTGGGAAGCCAGTGGCTCGAACTGGGATCCTTATGCCAGTTCTTGTGCTTTGCACCATGTGCAGTTAACCCGCTGCGCTACCACCCAACCCCCTATTCTACCTTTTGTACACGATCACCCAACTAGGAAGTGCCGTTTGGCTTTTGATGTTCCCTACATTCATGCAAACTCAAATTCCCCAGTGATTTTTGACTTATGCTCTCAAGAACCTTGGATTTTTCCCTTAGACTTCTGCAAATTGATAATCTTTCCTGTAGAAAGGAATGATGGCAATAGTGACATTATTGTTTTACATTCCAATGCCTGGTATTCTACTGACTGATGGAATTTGGAGCTAATCTGGACTACTTCTGGGTCAGTGCAGCCTTGGATACTTTGGTGATGCCCAGATACAAACACCCAGATATGTACATGTATATCATGCTCATGAAAAGCTTTCAGACTTCCTTGACTACATGAAACTTCTCTTTTTCCTCTTCTCCTAGGGCTTGGGTGGGGGGGGTCTATTAAAGAACATATGTTCAAATATGTAGGTCTAAGTTCCTCAGCTGGACAGCACGGGGAGAGAGGGCTCCAGCCCTCCCTCAATGTCTGTTCTTGCAAAGTGCAGGAGTAATTAAGGTGTTGAGAGGAGGGAGGGGAGCAATTTGGATTTCATCACTTGGCAGCTTTGCCTCTTGAGAATGCCTTGTGGTTTGGGAAATGACCCTTTGGGCACACTCTGGCATTTTTCTTTGAACAAATGACAAACATCCATCATGTAATACATTCCTCGCAACATTTCAGCCTGTCACTAATGACCTTATTGGAAAGAACATTTGATTTAAGATTTAAACCTTTCACGACAACCTCTTTTAGCTTGGATACGTACATTGGAAATAAAATTAATATGGTTTTAGCCTGCGGCCAAGTAGTAAATCCATGACTTTTCTGGGTTTAAGAATCAGCAATCTTCCCCTACCTTCAATTCTTTAAAACAAATGTGCTTAAATCAAACCCCACCACAGCCCAGGAATATAGTTAGATGGCTTCATCCATTTTTGACCAACTGATGGTATATTCTCTGAGGTGTCAAAAGAATTATTATCTTATTTTAGGAGTCAAGGTTGGAGCAGCAAGTGTCTGTTATTCTCTCTGATAGCTGTACATCAGCTTCTAAACTGATGGTCCTGCTGGCTAAGGAAATGATTTAAGCTTAGAGAAAGACAATGAATATTATAGTGGCACCTGACAGCTTTTGTAAAACTAGAGACACTTTTGCTTCTATTAAAATATTTGCTTTAATACATGTTTGTCTGCAATGGCTTAGTCCAAACATTTTTAATCTGCAAAAGGAAGGCCATAACCCTGACCTTGGTATGCTTTTGAAAAATATTATTTATTTATTTATTTATTATTGGATAGAGACAGAAATTGAGAGGGGAGGGGAGATAGAGAGGGAGAGAGACACCTGCAGACCTTCTTCGCCATTTGTGAAGCTTTCCCCTTGCAGGTGGGGACTTCGGGCTTGAACCTAGGTCCTTGCGCACTATAATGAGACTGACACACTGCCTAGTGTGCTGAAGAAGCAACTGACCTTGCATCCTTTAATGTATGTACTTAACCAAGTGCACCATAGCCTGGCCCTCCTTTGTATCCTTTGCTTAGGATGTTCAGGTGTGTATGCTAGTTGTTTCATTTGTGGGTGATAGGTACACTATGACAGCATTTCTCTGCTCTTAGGAACTGCAGCCTCTTCTAAGTTCCTGCTAGATCCTTGAGGACTGTTAGAGATAAACCCACCTGTCCAAGCTCAAAAATGGACTAGTGAGACCTGAAGGAAGGCAGGAAGAAACACATTTATTCTATACTGCAGAATCAAGTAAGAATCCATCCTGGCAGTCAGGAAAGGAGGATGGACTTGATGTCACAATATTTCTCTCCCAATACGAAATCCCTCCTCCAGTTCATCATTGGCTAGGTTTTTGTAGAGTTAACAATCTTGTCTGAGTGGCACCTAGCAACAGAGGAGAACTCTTTCTTTTCATTGTTAGGAACTCAAATTCTGCTGTGATTACTCTCATGTGGATGTGACCACTCTCACATAGCTATCTGAGGTTTTATTTTTTTGTCCTCCAAGGTTATCGCTGGGGCCCCTGGCGGCCATCCCCCCCCCAATTTTGTTGTTGTTGCTGTTATTGTTGTTGTTGTTGGATAAGACAGAGAGAAATTGACAGAGGAAGAGAAGACAGAGAGGGGGAGAGAAAGATAGCCAGCTGCATAATCTCAGACCAGAAGGCTATTTAAAACCCTCAGGGAGCCGGGCAGGTAGTGCACCAGGTCAACTGCACATAGTGCGAAGTGCAAGGACCGGCTCAAGGATCCCGGTTCCTCACCTGCAGGAGGTGTCACTTGAAAAGAGGTGAAGCAGGCCTGCAGATGTCTGTCAGCAGTGCTGGCTTCTGCTCACCTGGCCTTCCAGAGGCAGTCATGGAGTTTTCATTCCAGTCAACTCCTCTTCCCAGGGTTGTGGCTAGAATCACCCCCCCCCCACCACAGATCTTTAAAAATATGTATAGACTGTACTTCTTCCCTTAGGTGAAGTTCCCCCCACCACCTAGCAGGTCCACATTTCCTTTTTGTGCACAGAACACTGGTGGGATGGTCTCATTGACTTTTTATGTTTAGGGACTCCCTCAATTTAGCCATTCAGATTAGGGTTCTTATATTAGCTGGAGAAAGGATCACATTGATTAATAATAATTGCCCTATGCTAGAAGTGGACTTACCCTATGACCCTACAATTCCTCTCCTGGGGACATATCCTAATGAATCAAACACACCCATCCAAAAAATTCTGTGTACACCTATGTTCATAGCAGCACAGTTTGTAATATCCAAAACCTGGAAGCAACACAGGTGTCCAACAACATAATGGCTCTTTTGGCCACTATCGGGCCACCCCATTGTCCAGGGTCTGAGTTATATAGACATGATGGGCCTGGACTTCTAGAAGATATCTCTCCCCACTGTTGCTGGTCATCTCCATCAGGAACGGCATAGTGGACCCGCTTGTGGGCCTCTACAGGACCTTACCCTCAGTGTGGGTCAACATTGGTAGCTACTGCCCCATTCTCTGAAGGAAGGTTGGGTCAGCATACTCTGCCACTCGAGGAAGACGGGCTCTACAATGAGTGCAGCCTAAAATGTTCTTTGCTATGACCGCTAAGTGTGATCTCAGACTTGCAGTGATGTGGAGATTGCACAGGCTCCTGTGCTGAATATGGGCCCCAGATCAAATCAATGGGGTTTATAGTTAACAATATTTACATACTCTTCCCATAATTGGGAGCTACTCTCTTCCCTGATCCAGCTTTCTAGTCCTATTTCCAACTCCGACACCATGTCCCCAAACCACCTTTGGCCCTCCTGTGTGTTAGCTGTTGGGCTCAGGCAAAAATTAGTAAAGTCATGGGCCCCAAGGAATATACCTAAAATAGACCAACTAGCTTTTTCCAAAACGAAGCCCCAAATCTCCTTGGTTATAATCTTACCTTTAGATTCCTGATTATTAAATGATTTGTTCTGCTTTATATCTTAATGCTTTTTTCAGCCACCAAGTTGCAGATGTTACCATGACGCCAACCTGAATTCACTGGACGAATGACCTCATTGATAAGTCCTGGAACCCCGCCTCTCTAGAGCCCTGACCCACTAGGGAAAGATAGAAACAAGCTGGGAGCATGGATCAACCTGCCAACTCCCATGTCCAATGGAGAAACAATTATAGAAGCCAGATCTTCCACATTCTGTATCTCATAATGATCCTGGGTCCATGCTTCGAGAGAGATAAAGAACAGGAAAGCTTCCAATGGAGGGGATGGGATATAGAACTCTGGTGGTGGGAATTGTACCCCTCTTATCCTATGGTCTTATTCAACATAATTAAGTCAATAAAAATAAAAAAATACTCCTTGCCTTGCATACAGCCCCTTGCAGGCCTCCCCAAGAGGCAGAAGTCCTTTCTATGGGAGTGCTTGCCAGTCCTGACTCTCCATTCTGCTTAGGCTCTGTTCCTGCCCTCTGCTCTGGTTGATCAAGCCACACTTTCGTCCAGGCCCCTTATTCTCAATGCAGCTCACTCAGCCCTCGACTGAGGTGCCAACCGTGTTCTGAGCCTGGTGTGTTCTTGCCCTGGAAAGCTTGATGTAGACCGTGGGGACCCCTCCTAAGCCTTCAGCATCTGTCTGTATCCCTGAGAGAAAGTGGGACTAAGAAGTCGGTCTGTGCTAAGCTGAATCTTGTTCACCAGAGGGCGCAGTTGCCGAGGAATAAGATGTGAGCAGGTCAGGCGGAAGGATCAGCATCTGGGCTGGAATACAGTAGACTGTTCCATCTAAGACTGGGACGTGGTCTGGGGGCAAGTGGAGAAAACATCTTTGCATTTTACTCTCTAGCATGGGCCAAGAAGATCTCTAGAAGGATGAACTAATGACATTACCTCCTCCACATCACATTACCTCCTCCACATCTGGTCCTCTCCCAATTAGGGCACATCATCCATTTGTTTGTGTCTGAGGTGGGATGTCTCCTTTAGTCCCTCTCGTCTCTGTTTCCCTTCCCTCCTACAACTTATCCATGACTTTATTAGAGATGCTTTCCCCAAGACATCCTGAACCTCGCTCCACCCCAGTTACTTCCAGTTCACCTGGTGTCACAGTGGCCTTTCCCCTAGACTTCTTTGGGTGACAGCCTCCTGCAGGCATAACTGGTCTCTTCCCCCTGGCCCTTCCACACCACTCCTGGAGCCAATTTTAAAAAATGGAAATGTGCTTGTGCTGCTTCCACTTAGAGCTTTTCTGTTCGTGCTACTTTTTCGGGGTGTCTCTCTCCTTCTCCGGCAGGGTGTCTCCAGGGGATAGATAACAGGCTGGTTCTTTCTCGCTCACGACAGGGGTGACATGAAGTAAAAGACACCAGGGGACTCTTAGCGTGAATCTAGAAACTGAGTCCTTAGAGTCCCAGAATCCTAGAGTCCGTTTATTAGCAAAGTGGACATGAGTTAAATAGAAAAGCAATGGAGGTAATTATTGTTGCAATATGACAGAAATTACAGGTTTCTTAACAGTCAGCATGCCCCTAAGGTAGGGGGTTGGTATGACAGGAATTGATGAGATACAAGACAGTTATTTTCCATAACACAAGCAACTTAATTATCCAAAGGTATTTGAGAGAAGCATAGGGGTTAAACCCGTAGGGTGAGACAGAGAGAAGATGAATATCAAAAGGCCATATAGTTTGGCATTTCTCTTGTCTGGGGTCTGAGGTGTGTGATGAAGTGTGTGATAAGGTGTGTTCTTCTGAGATCAGAAGGTGACTTTGAATGAGTGAATCTGTGGCCATGTGGCCTGCAGTTAATGGAGGGAAGTACTGGGGTATCTGTGGGCCTGAGAGTCAAGAAGGAAAGAACCACGTCTGAGTTTCCCCGCTTATGCTCACTTCGGTTGAGAGAGACTTACCAAGAGGTTATCTTCTCAGACCTCCATCCAAAGATGGGGGTGGTTCTCCCTAAGCTCTATCAGGCTCACACATGTTCCCAACACTACTTAAGATATAAGACCTCTGCCCCTCCTCACTAGGGAAAGAGAGAGACAGGCTGGGAGTACGGATCGACCTGTCAACACCCATGTTCAGCGGGGAAGCTATTACAGAAGCCAAACCTTCCACCTTCTGCACCCCACAGTGACTCTGGGTCCATACTCCCAGAAGGATAAAGAATAGGAAAGCTATCAGGGGAGGGAATGGGATACAGAGTTGTGGTGGTGGGAATTGTGTGGAGTTGTACCCCTCTTATCCTATGTTTTTTTTTTTTTTTTTTATCAGTTTTTCCTTTTTATAAATAAAAATTAAAAATATATATAAGCCCCCCCTGGGACTCGGCAGTGGCATACTGCTTAAGTGTGCATATTGCAATGTGCAAGGACCAGGGTTCAAGTCCCTGATCCTCCTTTGCGGGGGTTGGGGTGGGAGGGGGTAAGTTTCAAAGTAGTGAAGTAGTGCTGCAGGTGTCTCTCTCTCTTCCTCTTCTCTTCCCCACTCAGTCTCTATAAATTAATTAAAGAAATAATATATAAGACCCCCAAAACTTGGCTTAGGGGCCCTTTACAATCTCACCTCTCTCACTGCAACTGTGCTTTCTGTCTTTGTTCCTCCCTGGGCTTTAGATGCTCTTCCCTCTAGTCAGATTTTAATTCCTTTTTCTTTCTTTGAAGGCCTCCTTCACCTAAATCTGCACCCACGATCCTATTTTCTTAAACCACCCTATCCTTCCCCTTTACTGTATGCATTGTAGTTTTCAATATTTTTGACCAGAGCATGGCACACTGTAGATACCAATATTTGTTGGATGACAAAGTGATTTAGAATAGCCACCCAGGTATGTGAGGGCGATATGGCTGTCATCTGTCACCCACTGATCACCAGAGTTGGATTGGCTGATCTGGTTGGCTAGGCTGGTGTCCCTTCCTCCCTCACCGCTCTATGTGCGTCCCTCTGGAAGCTACACCCTCAGTCAAAGAGGATGGTATTCCCCCGAAGAGACGGACCAGTCTTTGATTGGGGGTGTATGAGTAGTTGCACTCCCCTGCTAGAACCTTCAAGCCAGCATCAAGGAATGACATCCAGTAAAATATGCACTAGCCACAAGTGGTTATTTATTTATTTAAATTACTTTATTTTACTTCAGCCAGAGAGAGATAGAGACCTAGAGCTAGACACACACACACACACACACACACACAGAGAGAGAGAGAGAGAGAGAGAGAGAGAGAGAGAGAGAGAGGAACACAGAGAAAGACCAAAGTACTTCTCAGTTCTGACTTTTGATGGTGTTGGGGATTGAACCTGGGACCTTAGAGCCTCAGGCATGAAAGTCTATTGCATAACCATTATATTGCCTTCCATACCTCACATATGATTATGTAAAGTAATTAAAAGTTGGTTCTTTAGACACACTGACTGTACTTTGCGTTTTTTTTTTTTTTATGACCACTAGGGCTTCATCGCTGTGAACCATTTTTTTTTTTCAGGCAGAAAGAGAGAGACAGAGAGACGGAGAGCAAGGAAGACACCATGGTACTGAAGCTTACTTACCCCATGTGGTGGTAGTGCTAGGGGGCAGTCTCTTAACCTGGGTTACACTCATGGCAAAGCAGGTGCCTCCTTAGGTGAACTATCTTGTTAGTCCACATTGGCCATATTTCAAGTGCTCAATAGCTACAAGAAGCAAAGACTGCATTGGGCAGCACAGAATCTTTTCACCACTCTGCAGAAAGTCCTATTCGGGCTGTGCTGTTAACGTATATGGATAACAGCCCATCCACTCAGGTGGGCAAGAAATGTAATTTCACTTTGCTATAACTGAATTTCATTTTTATTTCAAGCCTCTATTCTGCTGAGTGAGGGACTCTCACTAGTCTACTTAGGCTCATTTTCCTTTTTCCTGTGGCAGGACAAATTCTCAGAGTTTTATGTAACACTGAGGTGCCTGGTTGGAACTTGGTGCCTTGCACACTGTCATTTCCAAGGCATTCTCCTCCTCTTCTGGGCATCAGTCTGTGAAGGACAAAGACTGAGAAGTCTTGTAATGAAAGGGTCACACCAACCTCTTGCTTCCCCTCCTTTATTCTTTCTGATCCCCAGAGGCATCCTTTTCCATTTTCAACATCTATTGCTCCAGGCTCATAAATAATATGTTCCTATAGCTCTCTCTTGATTTGTCCACTTTAGACAAACTACTTTATTGTGACTGATAAAGATTTTTGCTTTTGTTCACCTTATTCAATCTGCCCACACTGTCAATTCAGTTCTATTCCTTTTTTTTTAAAATCTATTTATTCATGAGAAAGATAGGAGGAGAGAGAGAAAGAATCAGACTTCACTCTGGTACCTGTGCTGCCGAGGATCAAACTCAGGACCTCCTGTTTGAGAGCCCAATGCTTTATCCACTGCACCACATCCTGGACCACCTATTACTTTTTGTTTTGATAATACAAAGTATTTCATTATTCTAACCATTGCTATTGTTGTTCACTTAGTTGAATGTACTAACCTATGTCCTTTCATGAACAACTCTTTGGAAAAGTTAATAATTAGGACATTTAATTTGTTTCCTTCCACTTTTGTTTAAACTTTCTTACATTCTCTATGGAAGTTTTTTGCTTTGCCTTGTTTTCAGATTTCTACATAGTCAACCCTCTTTCTCCACCACACACATTGGAGACATTTCTGTTGGAGTCCTCTGTTCTCCACCCTTTCCTGGGGTACTAAATGACCATTATGGACTTCCCCATCTCCTTCCCTAAAGTCTAGTTTAAATATTTATTTATTTGTTATTTATTGGATAGAAACAGAGAGGAATTACGTGGGAGGGTAAGGGAGAGGGTGGGGGAGAGAGGGAATGAGAGAGAGAGAGAGAGAAAGGGAGAGGGAGAGGGAGAGAGAGGGAGAGGGAGAGGGAGAGAGAGGACTGCTTCACTGCTTGTGGAACTTCCCCTTGTGTGTGGGGACTAGAGGCTTGAACCCAGTACTTGTGCATGGTCATGTGTGCTTGACAAGGTGCGTCACAGCCCAGCCCCATAAATCTGCCCCATAAATCTGCTTTCTTTAAAAACTTTTATGGAGAAAGGGAGAGAGAGAGAGAGAGAGAGAGAGAGAGAGAGAGAGAGAGAGGAGAAAGAGGAAAGAGAAAGGAGATCTAGATGGAAACATCAGTGTGTCTTTTGTGACCTAAACTTGGAAATGACTTACCATTGTTTCTTCTGGGTTCTATTGGCCACCCATACTGACCCTGGTAAGCTTAGAAGACAATAACACCTTTGGGAGTCAGGCAGTAGCACAGCGGGTTAAGTGCACACGGTGTAAAGCATAAGGGCTGGTGTAAGGATCCTGGTTCAAGCCCCCAGCTCCCCACCTGCAGGAGGTCGCTTTGCAGGTGGTGAAGCAGGTCTGCAGGTGTCTGTCTTTCTCTCCTCCTCTCTGTCTTCCCCTCCTCTCTCCATTTCCCTCTGTCCTATCTAACAACAACAGCTATGACAACAATAACAACTACAACAAGCACAACAACAAGGGCAACAAAATGGGAAAAATAGTCTCCAGGAGCAGTGGATTCGTAGAGCAGGCACCAGCAATAACCCTGGAGGCAAAAAAAAAAAAAAAAGAAGACAACACAAATGTATGAATGTCAGGAATTAAGCCTTCTTAGAGGATGGTTATCACAGGTTCTATGTGTTCTGTATATACATTTTGTAATTACCCCTTTAAAAATCATAATTTCTTCTTTTTAAAAATTCATTTATTTATTGGATAGAGAGAGGAAGGAGGAAGATAAGGAGGGAAAGAGACAGAGAAACACCTGCAGAACAACTTTGCTGCTTGTGATGATTTTCCCTTGCAGACGGGAACCAGGGTTTGAACCCAGGTCTTTGCACAGTGCAGTGTGTGCTCTTAACCAGGTGTGCCACCACTCAGTCCCTAATTACCCCTTTTTAGTGACCCATCTTTTAGAGTATCTATTGCCACTGTGTGTGCACGTGTGTGTGTGCACGTGTGTGTGTGCGTGCGTGTGCGTGTGTGTGTGTGTGTGTGTGTGTGTGTGTATTTATGAGAGTCTGAGGGGATGAACTGGTTTATTTTGCAATCTCTCTTTCTCTAGGAAGTCAACGTTGACCTTTTCCTGCCATGTCATCTTTCATTCCCCTGCCCTGCATTTCTGTATATCAGGGTTCAATTTTACAGATAACTTGTAGCTTTATTATATAGAACTTCTGTTTCTGTATCTGAGCTCCTTACTGTTGGTTGTCAGAAAAGTCAGGATGCTTTTTTTTGCATAGAAAAACATGACTTTTCTTCTGACAACTGGCCTGGGAAGGGGAGTAAGCGTTTTCTTTGCTAGAACTCTCTCCTAGAAACTTCCAGCTAGTCAGTTCAGTCTAACTCTTCTTCATGTATCCTCTAAGCTTTAGAGCCACCTAGGATTATGATTTTCAGTACAAAAATCAAGGATTTGCTCAGTTTTTTTTGTTGTGTTTTGCTACATATTCCTTTCCCTGAGATGATAGAAGTAGAATGAGTGCTCTTTATAGATTAAAAGATAGAACTCAGTGAATAGAGAGTGACTATAGAAGGACAAAGGAAATGTATGGAGGGGGCTACCCTGATAATTTATCAGAGTGTTAATCTGACACAGTAGTTAAAATGAGAAAAATTAAAAATCAGGAACCTTGGAAACATCTGAGAGGTGTTGTGCACTTAATCATGAAGAGTACTTTCAAATTTCCCAAGTGCCCAATGGCAGATGAGTAGATTAAGAGGTTGTGGTGTAGTGGTCTGGGAGGTGGCACAGTAGATAAAACATTGGGCTTTCAAGCCTGAGGTCCGGAGTTCGATCCCCAGCTGCACATGTACCAGAGTGATGTCTGATTCTTACTCTCTCTCTCTCTTCCTATCCCTCTCATTGATAAATAAAATATTTAAAAAAGAGGTTGTGGTGTATATTCACAATTAAATACTACTCAGCAATGAATATAGGTGAAATTTTGCCCTCTGTTACAACATGAATGAATCAGAAAGAGATCATGCCAAGTGAAATAACTCAGAATGAACAAATACTATATGATCTTACTTATATGTGAGATATAAAGAAAAAAAGCAAAAGAAAAAAGTCAAATGAAAAAAGTCCTTAGACTCTGACTACAGAACTGAGGTTACCAAAGGGAAAGGGGAAGGTGTTTTTTTTTTTTATTTTATTGGATGAGGGTCCAATAAACTTTGCTGGGTAGGCATTGGTGCTTTGGGGGTAGGCATGGTGTGGTAATACACAGCACAAAGAGCTGTGAAATTGTATTTCTAAAACACAGACTTGTAAAACCAACTTTACCTCAATAAAAAAGTAATTGAAACAAATCATAAAGAATCTCCAACTTGAAAGCTAGGAATGAGGCCAAATGGTGGTGCACCAGGTTACTTACTCAACATGTACATTAAATGTACATGAACCAGCCTTCAAGCACCTGGCCCCCTACCTGTGGGGTTAAGAGCAGGTGTCTCTCTTTGTCTCTCCCTCACTATCTTCTCTTCCCATCTCAATTTCTCTCTGTCCAAATAAATATAGCAAGCTAGGAACATGACAGTGTAACCAGGGAGGCTCCAAGAAAACTTTGCATCCAACATTTGATAATTCAGGCAAAATCTACCTAAAGAGATCACTTTAAAAATGAATAAACTGAGGTCAGAGTAGGACAGAGACTTGATCACCAAGCCAATTAGGAGCTGAGATGGAATCTGAAGTTCAGTTTTGACTTTGATACTTTAATCATTTCACCATGAAGCCTTATACATTTTTATGACATTCTTCTTTTTTATAATTTTGCAAATGTTTCTGACAATTATCTATCCACCTCTTTATTTCTGAAGAGCAAGAACATAATTTTTACTGATATCCAGATGGCCTTTTCTCTGTGATCACTCTTGATAATGGCACTTGTGTGCAGGGAATAAATATAGAAGATTGGGGAAGTATAGTTTAAAGATAAATAGTTGATTTTAAGGTAAGATTTCACAGAACCTTTACCTCATTAATGTTCACGGTAACCCTTCAAGGACATCAGAGTATTAGCTGGCTTGTGCTGCCATAACAAAGTAACCCTTACTAACTTTTAGTAACGAAAATTCATTTTCTCGTAATTTTATAGTCTGGAAATTGTTGTCAGGGACGACTTCTTCTTTGACCTTTGCCTTCTTTTCAGATTCCTACCTTCTTCCCATGTGTTTCTTTATATGGTATTTCCTCTGTGTGTGACTCACTGGAACTTCTCTGTGTGTCTAAGTTTTTTCTTCTAGTGAGGACACCGATCAGATCAGGACCCTCTCTAAAAACCTTGTTTTAGTTGAATCACTTCTTGAAAGCCTATCTCCAGCTATAGGTAATAAGGGTTAGGTCATTCACATATGAATTTTGAGGATGGGGAACTCAATTCAACCCATAGTATTCAGTGTTTTTTTTTTTTCCATTTTAGTGGATGGTAGAATCCTTTGCAGTATCAAAGGACATGTGTTTTAGGGAATAATGTTCAGGAAATGGTGCTCTAGGGAAACAGGCTAAATAGGACACATCAGAGAAGAGTCATGACCCTGCACTGATGCCCATGTTTTGATATGATTAGTATGTTATGATGAAAATCATCAGCATATGATAGTGGGTGTCTAGGAGAAGAGATAGAAGTGGCTACAAATAGTGCTTTTTCTGTTTTTGCTCTTTTGAGAATAAAAGTGGCACACGGAATGAAAGAAAGCACTCCAGAAGCTGAGTCCCTCTTCTTATTTCTCTCACTTCTTTCTCTTTCTGCTTGGCTTAATTTAATTTCATTCCTTTTTTTTTCCCTTTTACTGGAGAGGAACCTTTTCTATAACTCCCCAAATAAGAGAATATCCTTTGTCAGCTCCAGTATTAAAGTCTCCAAAGGTCCCAATGTGGGTCATATTTGTGGAGAGATATTTGGTTATCTGATTGGCTATGGGTTGCATAGGATTCAGGAGTGAGAAATGAAAGAATATGGGGCAGATAAAGGTAGCACTCAAGACAGAGAATCCACAAAGGGCTTCATGTTGCACTGATATTGAAGGGTGGACACAGGCGCCTAGTCAAGGAATACAGAACATTTGGAGAAGTCTACTCATACATCAGTGTTATAAATCAGGACTAGTTTATTTATTTATTTTTTAAATATTTATTCCCTTTTGTTGCCCTTGTTTTATTGTTTTAGTTATTATTGTTATTGATGTCATCATTGTTGGATAGGACAGAGAGAAATGGAGAGAGGCGGAAGACAGAGAGGGGGAGAAAAAGATAGACACCTGCAGACCTGCTTCACCACGTGTGAAGCGATGCCCCTGCAGGTGGGGGCTCAAACTAGGATCCTTAAGCTGTTCCTTGCACTATGTGCCACCTGTGCTTAGCCTGCTGTGCTATGACCCAACTCCCTAGTTTATTTTTAAAACAATGATCAGTCATTTTAGGTGTAGTAGAAAGAGGAGACACAGGAGAAACTTAACTCAGCCTTGTAAAGTTATATGGGAACCACCCACCACCTTTGGTCATAAGAAGAAAAGCAGGGAGGAGGGGAGACTTGAGGTCATGGCCTTTATTAAGATTTCCATGGGAAAGTCATGTTTGTGTAAGCATTTTAGGACTAATTTAATAACTACATTGGACTATTAGTTTAGGTAAAATGTAATTTTTTTTTTGGTAGGACAGAGAAAAACGGAGAGGGGAAGGGGCAATGGAGAGGGTAATAGACAGAGAGACGTGTAGTATTTGCTTCACCACACATGAAGCTTAGTGCAGGTTTGGAGTGGAGGCTTGAACCTGGGTCCTTGTGCATGATAACACGTGTACTTAATCAGGTGTACCACTGCCTGGTCGCCTGGGTAACAGGAGTGGTCCTGAGCTGCCTAATTCCCAGTCCTGGGAAGATTTAGGCTGACAAATATTGGCTAGTAAGTTCTATAGACAAGAAAGAGTAGGTGTGGCTCTGGATTGGTGAGTTTCACATCAAAGCCATGCTTTTGGCTGAGCCCTTTTCTATGTCTTAGAACTGGCAAAAAGAGGCCATCTTTCTCAAGGCAGAGAGGATTTAAAGATGCCAAAACAGTATACTATGTGGAAAATAGAAAAACAAACAATGCAGGTTTCAGTCAGTGAAGGGGAATTAAGAGATGAACAGAGCTATGGAATTAGCACTTTCTCCACTTCTCCACTAGGCATGCTAATTAAACAGCCACTGCTAAGCCATTGTCTTTTGTGTCTGACATCTTATGTTGGAACTTGAAGGTCTTGGAGAGACAGCCAAGAAAGGCAGATGCATCTAAAGGGGGGAGAGTCAAAGCAAGATGGCATCGTTAGAATGAGTTAGAACCCATGAGAATAGATTAGAATTTGTCAGTACTCAGAGCTTTCAACCTTAATTGTGGGTGCTCTATAGGAGAACTGAAGACTTTTCTCTCTCTTGTGAATCATCCAAACTGAAAGTTCACAGAGGAAGACATTTTTGAGGGCTTGCTTGGAGGTTCCATCTGGGGAGTGCAGCTATTATATGTCCTCAACTGAAGAAAGTTCATTTTTATTTGGGGAAGGTTGTCTTCTTCAACCAAGTACGATCAGCTTCGGCAGTACGATCAGCTTCGGGAGGGATGCACATGGATTGGTGAGCGAGGAGGGGGACACCTACCTAGCCAGCCAGATCAGCCAAATCAACACTGGTGATCAGTGGGGTGACAGATGTCACAGCCAGATCGTCCTCATATCCTAGGAGGGCATTTTTGGAAATTGACTCCAGTCTAGAGAAGCTAAAAACCATCACAGAGCCACCACATTTGTTTAGGTGCAGTATTGTATGAGTTAGTTGGTAAGGACGAGGTGTGTGTGTGTGTGTGTGTGTGTGTGTGTGTGTGTATGTGTGTACACAGCAGGGCAAAGCTGTGAAAGAATGCATGTTCAGAGTTAGGTGATGGCTCACCTTGTAGAGTTCACCTCTTAAAATGTTTAAGAACCCAGGTTGGAGACTTCCATATCACTTGGGAGCATCATTCATAGGGGAAGCTTCATGAGCAATGGAACTGTACAATGGTCTCTCTGTCTCTGCCTCTGTCTCTCTCTCTCTGTGATTGAAAGGAAAAATATTCTGGAAGTGGTAAAATTGCACAGGTACAGAAGGGGAAAAATAATGAGTGTTCAGTACAGAAGGAAAAACGCTAGAAGGAGTTCTCTGAGGGTTGAGTGTGAGAGGCTCTTTTTCCTACTGTGTTCCACCACCCCCAGAAACTTGTGAATTGTCTTTGATTAGTTTCTGTGGAGATAGTAAAGATCAGCTTCCTTTCATTTTCATTCTTCTTACTTTAGAAGTCCAAGCAAGTTCTCCCATGGAGCTAGGGAAAGCCACCCAAGCCCTTTGATGTACACTGAGGAATATGCAACGGAAAGTTACACGTGCTCACTTACCACTGTCTGATGCTTTTTAGCAGTAAAGGTAAGCATTTTAATTGTGCCAGCTTCAATTGTAATGATTGTATTGTGGTTAGTTTGGTACACATTTTGGAGCTGAGGGCTGAAGGTAGGCACCAGTTGGAGAAAAAAATAAAAAATAAAGAGGATGATGTATTTCTGGGTAGCAGGTCAAAAACACTTTAGGTGCCAAAGAGTACCTTATGATGGAGGATTTGTGGCTGAGCTGTTGAGTCGATCAGCACGTTCACTTTTATTTTTGGAGGTTCTTGCCTTCAGAATTCCCCTGGATTGTCATGCTCAGTGGCTCCTAATTTAGAGAACGCCAGTGCCTATCTTTCTTTTTGTTTAACTGTAGACAGCTTCCATCATTCATCCATTCAATAGTTTCCTGAGAGTGGGGAATAGAGTCTTAGTCTGGGGAACACATGATCAAATGGGTGAGGGCTGATGAAGTATAGTAACCCTGATCAATGGGGGGTAGAGCAATTATTGGCATTCCTCTTGGTCCCATGCCATTTTTATACCACTGCTCGATCAGTCTCATGAAAACAAACTTTTCTTCTTTGAGGTTGTTGTTACTGGGCCAGTAAGACCAATAAGGCTGAGGAGCTATTACTGTGTCCAGTTTTCAAAGGATGACCAGTTCTTCCAGCTGAAAATGATGAGGGAAAGGCAGAACAAAGAGGAGGTCAACTATCTCTTTAGGCTTATATTCTTATACTTTGACGTCCTAGGTTTAATTCCCCGCATCACCATAAGCTAGAGCTGAGTGGTGCTCTGGAAAAATAAATAAATATATAACAATAATTTTTAAAATTTTATTTTAGGCATTGTGGGTACATCTCTGAGATTCTGGTGAGATTATTCTTCTGGGCTCAGAAAAATGTCTGACTGTCCATCCCACAGAGAGTAATTACTTTTCTCAGTCTACTTTGAAGAGCTAAGTCCTAGCAGTCTAGTTTCTAGGAAACTTGATCTTTGAAGGCAGTTGAGAAAGAAATCAGTTAACTGCAGGTATCCATTAAACATGGAGACCAGTTTAAAATGGGAAAGGTACATGGATAAATATCTGTGTGCAGAAGACTGGGACTCTTTTCTATAACTGTGTTTGCCTAAGTGGCTTATGGCCTAAGATTTCTGTCCAGAGAGGGCTGGATATTTCTTTTCTTTTCTTTAGAAAAGAAAAATTCCCAGAGGAAGTGTAATTGACATGAAGATTGTAGGCTCCCTTCATAGTTTAACACATTTACCAAAAAAAGATGCTGAATTAAGAAATTGACAACAGCGCGGCTTCATATTTCTTGAGTTTTATGGTGGCTGATCACCCATTATTTTAGAAACACTGATGCCATATGCAAGAGAAGAAGCCTTTGATTAGATTTAAATGGACATCTTGAATAGAGTCTGAAATGGGAAAAGAAAGCAACACTGCCCTTTGATTCTGCAAAAATAAAACCAATTTGCCTTGAAAATACTTATCTCAATTTCTTTCTCTCTTCATATTTGCAAGTCAAATAGGATTAAATCCCAGTCAGCCATTCATTTTACACTTGACAAATATGTTACCTTAGTTTTGGCTGAGAGTCAGATCTCTTTATGGCCAAGTTGAGTGTCAGGTGTTTTAATTTATAGGAAACTTCAGGAGTTGCTTGTAGTATCATTTTTTTCCTACTCAGAATATATGCTCCCCCCCCCCCCCCATAATTTAGAACCTTGTCTCTCACATCTGTAGACAGCATAAAACTTCTGAGAACACCAAGTATGGCTAAAGATATTGGAATGTATAGCATAAGGCAGCATGAAAGGAATACATAAATTCAAAATATCTAAAATCAATGGCTACTCACAAAGTCTTAATGCTTCACTTTGTGATACTCATTTTAACTCCCGTTTCAATCTTGAGACCCCATAGGATGAGCATTTGGTTTCTTTTTGTTGCTGTGGAGAAGATTTTCTCCCCCCTTGAAAATGAAGAATCTTCTGCTTTCTTGGTGGCCAAGCTTCAGTGATAAACAAAGTCCTTTTCTAACTCAGCCACCTGGGGACTCAGATGTCAGAGTAGATAACTGTTTGAGGCAAGAAATGAGATTGAATCAGCTACCCTGTCACCTCCAGAGCATGGTCAGATGGTCTTTATTGGGTGGAAAGAAAACCTTTTCTAAATACATTTTTTTGAAACAAGAATTTTGTTTAAAAGAAGAACAGGAAGGCTTCTGTGCTAAAGTCTTAGGGAAGAGAGGCACAGGGGAGAATGTCTGTATAGAGCTGGCTCACTGTACCCAGAGCCCATCCTCTGTATTCATAACCTGTGACTGCCCTA
This sequence comes from Erinaceus europaeus, assembly GCF_950295315.1. Taxonomy (NCBI): domain Eukaryota; kingdom Metazoa; phylum Chordata; class Mammalia; order Eulipotyphla; family Erinaceidae; genus Erinaceus; species Erinaceus europaeus. The sequence goes on from NC_080173.1 coordinate 56,117,228, forward strand.
AAGGGACAGATTAAAATTCAAAGCATGCAGATCCTTGGCTGTTTGATTTCAGACACAAAATTGGAAGCGTACTGATAAACATACGCAGCACGCAGCCCTCTCCCATCCCCTCTGTGCCCATTATGCCAGGCTTAGCAGAGAGGTACAACCCTGTCAGTTCTGGCCTCCAAGGATCCCCCTTCCCTCCTTGATGGGCTTGATAGACAGAGGAATCTTTTCACTCCTTCAAGAGTTTGCCAAATTACCTCTGTACCTCCAGAAGAAGTCTAGAGGGGACCAGGCAGGAGCAAGTTCACATTTAGTTAGTTATTTTCCCAGGGGCTGGGAGACTATGTCCCTGCATCTCTTTGGGAGTATAGCCATATGGTTATGAGACTTTCAAGATCTTAGTTGCAGATGATGCCACTGATACCCTAGGGCTTGGCAAATGAGTGTGTAAACCCCTATACCCCCACCCTCCTCTGTTACACAAATGATGCTGGGTTGTGGTTGTAGATGAGGTTTTTCACTGCCCAGATTTTTTTTTTTATAACACTATTCATTCTGCTATTGGTGGTTCCTGAGATAAAACCTGGAACCTTTGAAATGCAAGCTTGTGTGCTACCCCAGCACAACTCCCTGGCTTATTGACTTAATTCTTTTTTGTTCTCTGCCTTTTAATTCTTTGTTCAAGGTCAAGACTCAACTCCATTTCCTTAGATAGGCACATTTTGTATTAGTCATTGGAAACTCAGAGGGTTACTTATCATGCTAGACATTGATTACCTTACGTGTAAGAAAGGACATCCCTTAAGTTCTAAGATGGACCCTGTCATCCATGCCCCTGGACAGCTTTGCTTTTAGGGACAGGGCATTTGGCATCAATAGATTCTGGGCCCTGTTGGTACCTTTTACTATGCTAAGCTGCCAGCTGTCAGGCAAAGAAGTGGGAATTTGTGATTAGTAATTCATGGATTTCTTATTCTTAATCATTAGACAGTTTATTATTAATGATTCTTGGGTATTCCAAGCACTAATAAAACTAACGATTGCTTTAGAATTGTAGCAGAATTCTATGTTCCTTCTAGGGTTGGGAGATTTCAAATATGTATGTTTTAGACTGAGTGTCCTACCTATACTGTCATTTTTGGAAATTGTTCCCCTCCCTCAGAACCCCCCAAGAATGGAAGTCTAAGAGTCTAGGTCTGTGCGATGTGAACTCATTCCTTCAACTACAGAGCTGGCTGGTTGAGCCAGGAGTGAATATCTAACTTGGGAGACTCTTTTTTTTTTTTTTTTTTTTGGGATCATCTCCAGCATCTCACACCACTCCAAGCCAACCTTTTCAGTGAGTTAGAGGGCCAGACACAGAGAGGGAAAGATACCACAGCATTGAAACTTTCTTCAGTGTGATGGAGGCTGGCCTTGAATCTGGGTCTCATACATGGCAAAGCTCTGCAATACCCAAGGAGATACTTTTCCAGTTCCAGGGAGGTTGTTATGACCATTTGTGCCACCTTGTGCCCCACCCTCTTCCTCCTGTACCATCATAGGAGAGGGAGTATTTGGGAAGTAATTTGGATTAGGTGAAGTCATGAGGGTAGAGCTCCTGTGAATGGAATTAGTGCCTTTGTAAGTGTTATGAAAAAGTTAGCTTCTTTTTGCTACGTGAGGATACAAGTAATCCAAGTCAGTAATACAGAACAGTGTTCTCATCAGACCATGCTAGCACACTGATCTTGAACTCCCAGCTTCTGAAATTGTGAGAAATAAATTTCTGTTGTTATAAGCACTTTGTTATTCAAGTTGTTGCTGTATTTAGAAATGGTGCCCAATGGTCCAGGTGATGGCATGTCCTGTAAAGCACACATATTACAATGAGCAAGGACATGGGTTCAAGCTCCTCATCCCTACCTACAGGGAGAAAGCTTTACAAGTGGAAAAACAGTGCTGCAGGTGTCTCTTTCTTCCTCTGTCCCTCTTTCTCTTTCAGTTCCTCCCAGTTTCTCTCTGTCTCTATCTCTAGCAAAAATAAGCAAAATGGTGCTTATCTGTTATCTTTACTGGTCAATTGAGTGGGGTGATATAGAAACAGGATGAGATAGCACTGGGTATGAGGGCCAGATATACAGTTCAGGGGTAGAACACATATTTTACATATAAGGATTTAGATTTGAGCCCTAGAACCATAAAAAAAGTCACACAAAGTTGAGACTTGAGTTGTGCTAAGGCCAGCCAGATCCCTGAAGAAATGTGAGGGGGTGGGGAAAAGGGGAGGAGAGATTCTAGAGCCTGTCTGGAAGCTGGTCTTTGGAGAGCATGAGCACAAACAAACAAGTATAGGACCCTGTGATGCAAGGGGGAGAGATATGAGGGCATCCTTAGTCCACTGCTGCTAATATCCCTGTCCCTGGATGCTCAATTGCTTAGTGTGTATCTAAAATAACCCCATCTAGCTTGAAGGAGTTTATTTCCCTTGCAAACATCCCTGACCAGAAGGATGATCTCTAATGTCCAGAGATGATTCAGTGAAGGGCCAGGAGTGGGTATTCTGAGTTTCATGACATGCAGCTTCCAGGTGGGTTAAAAGAGTGCCAGGGAACCTTTTCTTAAATTTCATTTTTCATTAGTGATTTTATATTGGTTTACGAAAGTACAAGATAACAGAGGTACAATTCTGCAATGTTCCCACCAACAGAGTTCTGTGACCCATTCCCTCCATTTAAAACTGCAGTAGTTCTCCCAAGGTCACAGATATGGGTTGACTATTATTTCTTTTTATTTTTTAATTGATTAGTGATTTATAAGACTATAAGTTTATAGGAGTGCATATTAATACCATTCCTGCCATCAAAAGTCTGTGTTTCTACCACCAACTCCTCCATAGCGGAGCTGAAAATCTACCCTCCCTGTCCACCCCCAGTGTTTTTTACTTGGTGCAATACTCTAAACTCAGTCAATTTCTGCTTTATGTCTCCCTTTCTGTTCTTTCTCAACTTCTAGTTATCAGTGGGATCATCCCATACTCCTCTTTCTCTTTCTGACTTATCTCACTTAACATATTATTCTATAACTGTCTGTCTGTCTATCTATGTTTTTGCCCATTTTTTTCTATGGTCCTGCTTTCTCTTTCTTCATACCTACATCTTGTTATAGTTATTATTGTTGTTGATGTCATTGTTGGGTAGGACAGAGAGAAATGGAGAGAGATGGGGAAGACAGAGAGGGGGAGAGAAAAATAGACACCTGCAAACCTGCTTTACCACGTGTGAAGTGACTCCCCTGCAGGTGGGGAGCTGGGGGCTCAAACCGGGATCCTTACTCCAGTCCTTGTGCTTTGCACCACCTGTCCTTAACCCACAGCACTACTGCCCAACTCCCTCTTCATACCTACATCTATTACTACTTCTGAGTGTCTTTCCTATCTTCCTTTTCTCCTCTCTCTGGGTCCTGACTAAATTGAGCTCCAGAGAATGAATAGATTTTTTTTTTTTTTTTTTTTTTTTTGCTAGAGCACTGCTCTGCTCTGGCTTATGTTGGTATAGGGGATTGAACCTGGGACTTTGGAGCCTCAGGTATGAGAGTATCTTTGCATGACCATTATGCTATCTCCCCCCACACACATTCTTTTTGGAGTACAGAAGGTGGGAATTCTGGCTTCTGTAATTGCTTCTTTGCTGGACACGGGTTTTGGCAGGTTGATTCCAGGGAACATTTTATTTTTACCTTTCTTTTTTTTGTTTTATTAGTGATTTAATAATGATTGACAATATTGTGGGATAAGAGGGGTACAGTTTCACATAATTTCCACCACCAGTTTCATGTTCCACTCCCCTCCATTGGAAGCTTCTCTATTCTTTATTCCTCTGGGAGAAAGGACCAAAGATCTTTATGGGGTGCAGAAGATGGGAGGTCTTCTGTAATTGCTTCTCCTCTGGACATGGACATTGACAGGTCAGTCCATACCCCCTCCCTCCAGCCTGCTTCTATCTTTCCCTAGTGGGGTGGAGCTCTAGGGAGGTGGGGTTGCAGGACTCATTTTGTGAGATTGTCTGTCCAGGGAAATCAGGTTGGCATCACAGTAGCATTTGCAGCTTGGTGGCTGAAAAACATTAAGATATAAAGCAGAAAAAATTATTTAGTAATCAGGAACCTAAAGATAAGAATATAGCAGATGAGATTTGGGGTCTTCATGTTGGAAGAAGCTAGGAAGTCTATTTTAGGTATATTCCAAAATTTTTTATGCCAGTTAGGGCATGCTCTGTGAATTACTCCTTGGGCATAGTATCCTGTGGATGGTGGGAAGAGAAAAGGATGATAAATTTCAGATGGCTTATTAGATTCTAGAAACTCTATGAGGATCCTTATGTGTATGTCTCCTTTTGTCCTTTGGTGTTGGTAGTGAGTGGGCTAGGTGATGTTCTACCAAATAAATCCACATCGTAATCCATAGGACCTGTGAATAGTGTTTTATGGTAAAATGAATGTTGCAGATGTGGTTAAATCTTTTGTGATGGAGTTTATCCATATAACCAGATTATCCAGTTAATCACAGACATCATAACAAGATGGAGGCAAGCAGGTCAGAGGCAAAAGAGATGATGATGTGATTAAGCAGAGATAGGAGTGATACACGTTATCCTGTGCTCTATCAGTTGAACCACATCCCCAGTCACACTTTGAAGAAAGAGGAAGAGGTAATGAACCAAGGAATGTAGGCAGCCACTGAAACCTGAAAAAACGCAAAGAAAAGGATCACCCTCTAAAATCTCCAGAAAGACCCACCTCCATAGACACCCTGGTTTTAGTTCAATGAATGAAAGATCAGGTTCATGAGTTCCACAATATGAGAGTAAATTAATGTTGCTGTAAGCCACTACATTTGTGGTAGTACGTTACACGAGCAATAAAAAGGACTCATTAAAATAGGAATATTCTCATAATCCCTTTTATTCATAATCTCTATTTTTTGTTTTTTAAATTTATTTAAGGAAGGAAACATTAACAAAATCATAGGATGGGGGTGGTACAACTCCACACAATTCCTGCCACCCAATCTCCATAACCCATCCCCTCCACAATAGCTTTCCCATTCTCTATCCCTCTGGGAGCATGGACCCAGGGTCATTGTGGGTTGCAGAAGGTGGGAGGTCTGGCTTCTGTAATTGCTTCCCTGCTGAACATGGGCGTTGACTGGTTGATCCATACTCCCAGTCTGCCTCTCTCTTTCCCTAGTAGGGTGGGTCTCTGGGGAAGTGGAGCTCCAGGACGCATTGGTAGGAAGTCTGTCCAGGGAAGCCTGGCCGGCATCCTGATGGCATCTGGAACCTGGTGGCTGAAAAGAGAGTTAACATACAAAGCCAAACAAATTGTTGAAGAATCATGGACCCAAAGGTTGGAATAGTGGAGATGAAGTGTTGGGGGGTACTCACTGCAAACTCTAGTGTACTACTGCTTTCAGGTATATATTTGCCCTAGTTTATGGACACCTGTGAACATATGCTCTATCTCCTGGAACCTGGTCTATATCTAGGTTTTGGGACTTTGTTAGAAAGTGAACCACCTGGGATGGAATTAGAGAATACTATGAAAGGAAAGGTCTCACTCGAGTGATGAAGCTGAAGGGTTGTCATTCCACACCTGAAGTTTCTGGACACAGTCTGTAGTGAAGCATGCTGGGGTGGCACTCATTGTGTTGATTAGGTTGTGATCAGCGGATGCAATATTATTTGATAAGAATTGGGAGACACATATGGGAAAGTGGGCCCTACCCTAGGGTTCCAGGACTGGGGGAAGTTTAGGCTCTATAGTGGAAATGTGAGGTTCCTGCTGTCTTAGGGTTCAAGAAGACAATGGATAGTTACTGTTATCATCACATTATTTGGTAATTGGGTTAACTTTGAAAAGTCCCTTTGTTAGACATACAATCAATTTCCCCCCTCTCATATTAATTAAATAGTGATTTATATGACTACAATTTAATAGGTGTGTACATAAACACCATTCCCATCACCAAAAGATTGTGTCCCATCTCACCCCCCGCAACCCGCCAGCCCAGGAAGCCGCATGTCCACCCTCCCCCTCACCACAGGGTTTTTACTTTGGTGCCCTACTCTAGATTTAGTCAAACCCTGCTTTTAGTTTCCCTTTCTGATCTTCTTTCTCAGCTTCTGTTGATGAGTGGGATCATCCCATACTCATCTTTATCTTTCTGACTTAGCTCACTTAATATAATTCCTTCTATCTCTGACCAAGGTGGGTCAGAGAAGTTGAGTTCATTGTTCTTAGTAGCTGCGTAGTATTCCATTGTGTATATATACCACAGCTTTCTCAGACACTCATCTTTTGTTGGGCACCTGGGTTGCTTCCAGGTTTTAGCTATTATGAATTGTGCTGCTGTGAACATAGGAGTACACACATCTTTTTGGTTAGGTGTTATGGAGTCCTTGGGGTATATCCCCAGGAGAGGAATTACTGGGTCATATGGAAGGTCCATGTCTAGCCTTGTGAGAATTCTCCAGACTGCTCTCCATAGAGGCTGTACCAATTTACATTCTCACCAGCAGTGCAAAAGGGTTCCTCTGTCCCCACAGCCTCTCCAGCATTTGTTGCTGCTGTCCTTTTTGATGTATGCCATTCTCACAGGAGTGAGGTGGCATCTCAATGTTGTCTTTATTTGCATTTCTCTGACAATCAGCGACCTGGAGCAGTTTTTCATATGTTTGTTAGCCTTTTGGATCTCCTCTGGAGTGAATGTTTTGTTCATATCCTCTGCCCATTTATGGATGGGGTCATTTGCTTTTTTGTTGCTAAGTTTGCTGAGCTCTTTGTATATTTTGGTGATTAGTCACTTGTCTGATGTATGGCATGTAAAGATCTTCTCCCGTTCTGTGAGGGGTCTCTTTGTTTGTGTGATAGTTTCTTTGGCTGTGCAGAAGCTTTTCAATTTGATATAGTCCCATTGGTTTGTTTCTGCTTTAGCCTTCCTTGCAATTGGGTTTGTTTCATCAAGTATGTCCTTGAGGTTTAGGTGGGAAAGTGTTCCACCAATGTTTTCCTCTAAGTATTTGATTGTTTCTGGTCTAACATCCAGGTCTTTAATCCATTTGGAGTTGATTTTTGTTTCTGGTGAGATAAGGTGGTTCAGTTTCATTCTTCTGCATGTTTCAACCCAGTTTTCCCAGCACCATTTATTAAAGAGAGCCTCCTTCTTCCATTTAGTACTTTGGGCCTCCTTATCAAAGATTAGATGTCCATAGGTGTGGGGGTTTAGTTCTGGGCTTTCAATTCTGTTCCACTGGTCTGTGTGCCTATTTTTGTTCCAGTACCATGCTGTTTTGATTATGATGGCTTTATAATAAAGTTTGAGGTCTGAGAGTGTGATGCCTCCATTTCTGTTTCTTTTCCTCAAGATGGTTTTGGCAATTCTAGGTGTTCATAATCTCTATTTTTATAAACAAGATAATTTAGTGAGGTTGAGTAATTTGTCCAAAAACATAAAGCTGGTAAAAAAATGGAACAAAGCCTTGGTCCCAAGACTGTGAGACTCAGATCCTTTGCATTGCCTACTATCTGGTTTTGCTGCCCAAGAATCTTCCTTCCTTTAATTTTATTACTATATTTTTATTGTTTTATTTATATGATTATTTATTTTGGATAGAGACAGAGAAATTGAGACGGGAAGGTGAGACAGGGAGAGAGAAAGAAACACCCATACATAGCACTGTTTCACTGCTTGTGAAACTTACCACCTGTAGGTGGGGATCAGGGGCTTGAACCCTGGTCCTTGCAAACCATAATGTGTGTGCTTTATCAGGTAATACCACACACATCAAAGGCTTCATCTCTATATAACAGGCTAATGCTGGAGCTACCTGGAGCCAGAGGATGGGGAGAACCTCTCCTTTCAACAGTGCCAGAAAGTGTCTATTTGCCACCTGAGCAGAAGTGAGTGCACAGGCACCATGGGCTGTCATCCTACTTCCTCCTCGCCCCCGCCACCCAGCTAGATCTGGCACCTGGGGTTCTCCTGAGGGCTTACTTCTTTGAGTATGCAAGAGAAGGTCCGATTTATTATGGTGTGTTCTCCAATTTCATGCCAAATGATTCAATTACCGTCAGGCTCAACACTCAGGAGAGGTTTCCTGCTGGTTCACAAAGATGAGACCCGGAGTGGCCCCAAGCATGTAGGCAAATTCTACCTTATTATTTATTGAAGGGGAAGGTGACATTTCTCCACTTTGGAGTGGGGTAGTTAATCACCACATATAAGCAGAGAGGGAGGAAAAAAAAATCTTCCCCTTTCCAAAGCAAAGCCAGCTTTTAATGAGGAAATATGGTAGTGCTTTTACTGTCCTTTCCCTGGCTGCCTCATACCTCTCAGCTCAGGGTTACTTCTGCTCTCTTGAAGTGAATGAATGTTTATTGACTTCCTGGTAACATAAAAACAATAGTTTCCATTTATTTAACACTATGTGCCAGGCACTGTGCTTAGGCAGTTTGCAAGTAATACTTAAACTGTGCTTGTGAAGTTGGAGTTTGTATACTTATCTCATAAATCAGAAAACAAAAGCCTGAAATAAATCAAATAATTTGTACTCCTAGACCCAACTGGCAAGCTGGGATTTAAACACATGTTTCTGTTAATATTTACAAATATTTTATTTATTTATTCATTTATTTATTGGATATAGACAGTGAGAAATTGAGAGGGAAGGGGGAGACAGAGAGGAAGAGAGACAGAGAGACACCTTTCTCACTTGTGATGCTTTCTCCCTGCAGCTGGGCACTGGGAGGAGTGCTTGGACCTGGGGTCCTTGCACACTGTAACACGTGCACTCAACCAGGTGCACCGCCCAGCTCCTTCAAACCTGTGCTTTTTTTTCTCCAGAATTTGTGATGTTTATTCTTTCTACCAGGGACAGTGCTGTTTTTTATTTTTTATTTTTATTTTTTGGTATTGCTAGGGCCTTGTGCAGGCATAGTTTCATCACTCCAAGCCTACTTTTATTTATTTATTTACTTATTTTTTTTAAGCTAGAGACTGGGAAAGACACAAGGAGAAAAGGAGAGCATCACAGCACCAAAGCTCCCCTAGCGCCCATAGTTCCCACATGTGTTGGGGGCTTGGGCCAAGGCTGCACATACAGCGGGCAGGCACCCTACTAGGTGAA